>NW_003852689.1:246272-257627 GCF_000181295.1 Otolemur garnettii
CACACACACACACACACACATATACACACATACAGTCTTCATAGGCAATCCGGCCCTGCTGGCAGCCTCCTTTCCTCCTCTGCACCTCATCCACGGGCTCAGTTCCTACTTCAGGACCTCTGTGCTTTCTGGATTCTCTGCCTTGAATACTCCTGCCTCTATTCTTTACCTGCCTAATGTCCCATCCTTCAGATGGGCGCTTAATATCACCTCTGAGTTCTTTAGCCTTCCCTTTCATGAGACATCTCTCTTATAGCATCCTGATTATTTCCTTCACTGCTATCTGCAATTACCAACTGATTTGTTTACTTATTGTCCATTTCCTCAATAAAACCTAAGTTTTTCAAGGGCAGAGAGCTTATGCATCTTGCTTCCATGGTGATCTCAGGGCCCTGCAAGGATCTCTTGTGTGGCTGGTCTGCCATGACTCCCTTTGCAGTACTAGCAGTATTCAAGGAAGAAAGAAATAGGATGTTACAGTTTCTCTCTGCTTATCACCACTGGAACAGATAAAGGGACTTGTGACATTTAGCTGGAGAAAGAAAGACCAGGCAGAGCCTGCTCTTGTTGAATGTTTGGAGAGTCAGGTATGCAGATGAGGCTGCAGACCTGTCTCCTGAGGTATATGCATGACCAAGAATGGAAGTAATGAGACTGATCCTGCTTAGTCTGAGAAGCGAAACAGAGGCCGCTAGGAGAAGAGAGAGGTCAAGAACACAGGAGCAGTCCCAGGATGGGACAGAGTCCCAAGGGTCCTTCTGGGGCTTAGGTGCTGTCTTTCTGAGCTAGCTTTACATTTGCATTTTTTTAACTGTTTCCTTCCCAAATTTGGTAGAATGTTCTGCAGTAGTGTGGACAGAGCACTGGGCCTAGGGACAGGTCCTACCTATTCTGTGGTTCCTTACACTTCAGTCTCCTCATCTATAAGATGAACAGTTAGCCAAGCTTCTCCCCAAGCCCCTATCTAATTCTAGGGCCTTGAACAAACTCGGGAGACTGAGGCAAAATAATTGCTTACGCCCAAGAGTTAGAGGTTACTGTGAGCTGTGATGCCACAGCACTCTACCAAGGGTGACAAAGTGAGACTCTGTCTCAAAAAAAATAAAAAATTCATTAATGACACCAGAAGGCCCCTTTTTTGTTAAAGCAACACGGTAACGTGAAGGTCACTGAAAGACAGATATTCCTTATGCACTAAAGTGTATGAAAGTGTCAGTCAAGGGGACTTTGATTGGTATCTTTCCGTGTCCCAGGGGCTGAACCAAACATGGGGAACTCAGAGATAAACTGGCACAGGCTTGGGCCTAGCCTTTGAGGAGCTCACTGTCAAGGGTTGCGAGGTGGCTTCCATATAGGCTGGCTGATTGCCACTGGCCTGTGCAGAGGGAGAGAAGAGCTGTGTGCCAGGGTGAACTAGAGCCAGGGACACCTGGCCTGGAATCCTCTTGGGAGAAAGAGCTGGCTCCAGATCAATCCAGGCAGGTATATGCCCTGTAGGAGGCGAGGGATGGAGGAGGAGGGCTAAGAGGTCATCCATGAGGGAACAGGGGGAGAAGGGGCTATGTGACAGACTGCAGGCAGGATGGCCATTCAAGCCAAGAGCAACAGGGGCGGGGGGGCGGGGGTGGTTCAGGATGCTACACATTCTCCACCTAAAGGTTGTCCTTCATTCAGAAATTAGGGCCTTCTTACTTGATGTCATATTAAAATCCTTTTTCATTTAAGAAATGACAGTATGTCATTTTCTTTTTAAATCTTTTTGGAAGAATAAAATATAGGCAGCCTTGTGTTGGTCTGTTTTGTCAAAGCACTTGATGTTCCAAAGCTTAGAAACCCTGGGAAATTGAGTCCTGCAAATATGGTCAGTTAGTGGCCAGAGGATAAGCAAAGAAAGAGCGTTGAGTATTGTCACCCTATGTCTGTGTGCTGGGCCTCTCTGGAGAGCATCCTTCTCTTTCCTTCCTCTCAGTTTCTGGCTCTGGGAGTGGGGACACAGTGAGCCCAGCTGGCCCTTTCTTGTCCTAGGGACATCTAACTGCAGCCCCTTGGACTGGCCCTGTCCTGCCTCAGGCCCCCAGGCCCTTTGGGTAGAGAGCCTGAAACTCAAGTTCCTGGAACTACCCAAACTCCTCCCAGGCAGGGACCGGCCCAACCCAGCATCTGAGCAACAGCAGGACGCTCGGGCTCTCAGCTGCCCTGGCTACCTCTCCCTGAACCCTGCCCCCTGGCCCGAGGAGTTTGGCTGACTCTTGAGGTGCTTCTAGTCTCTTCCCCAGGGTGTCTTTGGGAAATGATAGTTTGGCACCCCTCATCTTTTGCCCATGTTCATTCTTTTTAGATCCAAAGGTCAAAAAGGTCAAATGTCCCTTTCTCCTTTTCAGAGAGGAAGCTTTTGTTGGGAGGATTTTGTCTCCTCCCTGACCCTTAAGGGATTTTAAGAATAAACATGTGCTATTATGTGACAACACACGTTATTAATAGGTAGCTGTTTACAGGCCAAATTGGCTTACCTACTGAGACCTCCTGGCCCTACCTGTGTGCAGGAAAGCTAGTAGCCATTCCAAGTCCCTAGAAGAAGCCAGTGGTGGGCCTTGGTTGGCTTCCCCCAAGCCACGCCTTGTTCTGCCACAGTGGCACCAGGAGTTCATCCATGCCTCAAGTCTACTCCAGATCAAGGGGGTGGCATTCTTCAGTTACTCTTTCTGTACTCAAGCTGTCTCCCCACATTGGGTATCTTCTCTGCCTGTTTTTAAGCCCTGGTACTGTCTTGCTGTCTGTGGGCCACGGACACACCTGATGGCATTCTCTGACCCTGGCCCCCCCAACCCCAGGCCATGTAGCCTCACTCCTGTCCTGCCTTTGCCCTTCTCTTGGGCCTGGCTTTGTGGCTGCTGCACATGGTCCCTTTGACCTGGTGTTTTGTAAGCAGCCCAGGCCCCCAGGCTCACCATAGCTGCTAAAGGTCCAAAGACTATATAACCTGCAGGATCCTTTTCTTGTCAGGGTTGGAGTTGCTGCCCTGTGGTTTGGGAAGGCCTGGAGGTGACCTTCCTGTCTGCATGTGGCTGCTTTGTGCATCTGGGCCACACACCATGGCACTTTCATCCTCTGTGTTCATATTATGGGTGACTGCTAGCAGAGCCTCCTATGAAGACCGTCCTCATTTTGGCAACGTATGTTTTTGTTGGTTTGTATTAAATTGAGTTCACTTCCCTTACTTATCATCCTTATGACTTCTTAGGAAGAAATGAATTTAGTGTGTCCCTGTTACCTTTAGGCACTACTCCAAGCTTCCAGGTTATTCTGTGTTCTTCTACCCTGGAAGAATGAGACCTCCTTCACTCTTCTCCTTTTCCCTGTGCCCCTTTGCCTCACATCCCAGCCTGGTCTGTAACAAGCCTCCTACCCTCCCTATGTCCTTTGGGCCATCCCCAGAGGCTCTTCCTCAGTCTCAGGGAAGCCTGAGACCTATGCTGTTCTTCCCTGGAGGCCTCAGGATGGAGTCCTCCCTGTGTCCATGACTCCTCCCCCTGGAGCTGCTCTGCAGGGGTCCAGCTGCTGTGCTAAGGCCGGGAATGACCTGTCCAGCCCCTGGCTGCCAGTTCTGGTCCACTGACCTTCTCTTTCTGGGGCTATACCTTGACACCCTTCATTGGCACATAGCCATTTGTTGACCCACATCATCTTCCTATTGCTGATCTTCCCTCGACTCTTCTGCCTTCTTCCTGTCTACCCAGGCTTCCTGCTGGGCAGCCTGTCTCAAACTTCCTGACCTCTTGACCTTTTAGCACATTCATCTGCCAACCTTCAAGCCAGGATTGGCACACGTGTGTCCTCCTATGGGCCTTTCTCACCTGCTGGGGAACAACACTCACAGCTGCGTAGGCCATAGATGCTAAGTGGTCATGCTTTCCACCCACCACCAGGCATGCCAGGCCCAAGAGCCAATGCACAGTGTGTGTATCTCTTGGTGCTGATGACCGAGCCCTTAGATGATGTTTTAGGCAGCAGATCAGAGGACCTCACTATCAGGCTAGAGCAAGGCAAGACCCTGGGTCACCAGAGAGACCAGAGCTCACAGCAGGACCAACCTTCAACCTATCAACCTATTCTCAAATTCTCAAACTCTTTCTCAGGGTTTTTTGTTGTTGTTGTTGCTGTTGTTGTTTGTTTGTTTTTTTCTTTTGAGATAGGATCTCACTCTATCATCCAGGCTCCTACCTCAGCCTCATGAATAGCTGGGACTACAGACATGTGCCACCACGCCCAGCTGATTTTTTTGTTTTATTGACAGGATCTCACTATTACCCAAGCTGGTCTCAGAACTCCTGGTCTCAACCAATCCTCCTTCTTGGGCTCCCAAAGTGCTAGGATTAGAGGCATAAGTCACTGTGCCTAGCCCCTTTCTTGTGCTTTATTAGAAAAATCCATGTGAGGAAGGACATGGAGTTTTCTTTCATTGTTTTTTTTTTTTTCTTTATTGAAACAGAGTCTCACTTTATTGCCCTCGGTAGAGTGTCGTGGCATCACAGCTTACAGCAACCTTAAACTCTTGGGCTCAAGTGATTCTCTTGTCTCAGCCTCCCAAGTGGCTGGGACTACAGGCAACCTGCCACAATGCCTGGCTGTGGACATGGTGTTTTCTAGTATTTTGATGAGGGGTCAGGCAACCACATGACTAGGTGATTTGCTGTTTAAGCAGCTTCTGAATTGTGGGCATTCTTTGGTGTTGGAAGCTTTATGTAGTATCCATAGCTGCCATCTGGTGGCTGGATCAAGGCCCTTCTGAGGACAGGCTGGGCCTGTCAGAGCTGGCTCACCCACCTGTCTTTTTAAGGTCCTCATGAGGCCATCCACATATGGAACCTCTGATGAGAAGAGCCAGTCAGGAGAAAAAACTTGCATCCAGGCAGCACCCTTCTCTGACAGGGAAAGATCTAGACTCAGGGACTGGTCAGCTGTACCCACTTCAGCATTTCCCTCCATACTCAACTCATTCTTCCACATTCTGACATCTTGGTGCCTCTGCTGGGATTGCTCCATCTCAGCCCTCAGGCCCACCAGGGCCCTCATCCTTACATCCTGTGTCTTCATCATGCCTTCACACGGAACACCTGGCCCCATGCAGCCTGACCTTACTAGGCCCTGTCTGCCTCTGTCCCCTGACCATCTCCTGACCCTATGGGCTCTGGCTCACTAATCTCCATGTCAGAGGCCCTTTTCTGGCTGCCACTGCATGCCCTGCCAGTGTCCTTCTGGGCCTCCCTGCCTCCTCTAGGAATCAGTTGTATACTTTTACTTCTTCACCTGTCCTGGCTCTGTGGTTCATCCCTCAGCCCCTGCTGGGGTGGGTTCTTCCTCTGTCACCCAGTTGTGTTGCTTCCCTATACTTACTTGTCCTCCACCTAATCGTGGGGCAGCTTGGGTATCAGACTGGCCTGGCCTTGAATCCTGACTCTGTCACTTCTAGTTGGCTCACTTGCCCGTATTTCCTCACTTATGAAGTGTGCCTAACAACGAAGACTTGTTAGGTCCTCAAGAGGAATAAATCAAATCATGTCACAAGCTGCTCATCACAGTGACTGGGGTGTGGTGACTTCTCAGTGGATGGCAGAGAGTATGTTGCTCACTTTGTGATATCCCATCAGTTCTGTACCTTCTCCCTTTGCTGAGCCCACGTGCATAAGCCATACAGCCAAGTTCTGGGCTTTCATACAACCAAGTTCTGACCTTTTCCAGCTGTGTAGACCACGTCCCTCATACACAGGGTTCCTGTTAGGCCTTTATCAGTGCCTGTCTCCCTCACGTGGATCCCTTACCACCTTCTTCTCCCATCTCCTGTGACTCTTGAAGTCCTCACCTCTTTGCATATTTTGACCACTGCCTTCTGCCTCCCCAGAAAACTATTTTGCTTCCTTATTCAGAGAAGAAAAATAAATCCAAAGCTTGACCACCTCAGCTTTCTGCCATCAGATTTACCAGACTCTGTATTGACCCAGTGCGATTCCTGTGAAAGATGTTTCTTCTCTGTGAAGCAGTTGTTGGCCCAAGGCCTATTTTCTCCTTATTCCTTGGGGACTTGGTTCCACCACTGTTTTCCCTCTCCCAGAGCCCCTGCGCCTCTCCTGGCTTCTTTCTGTTGCATATGACCTACCACCCACTGCCTTGAAAATGCTTTTCCAGAGTCTCAGGTTACCTTCCAAATATGAAGCCTGAGTGTCATCTGCCCTCCCTCTCTAACATGTAGCTTGTCACTAGATCCTGTCAGCACCAGAACTGGGCAGTTTCACATCTACCTACCGCCCTCCATCTGCATGGCCACCACCTGGTGTGACTGCCCAGCCTCCTAGATTCTGGACCCCAGTGTCTTCCAGGAGAGACTCTTTCCAACAGCCAGAGTGAGCCTTCTGAAATGCAATCCTGCTCAGTTCCAGGTAGGATGAAGGAAGTTTTCACTTTGCAGCTAGGAAACTTGGACAAAATACACAGAGCAGCTATTTGACCACAAAAAATGAAATAGCCACAGGCAGGCTGGGGAAGAAGAGCAGAATTTGAAGTAACATGAAACAAATAGCATATGATTTTTTCCCTTCTACTGTCTACTGGCCTAGACTCAAGGGAGGCCCAGAAGTGAGCAAAGAGAGCTCCAGGAGAAGCTTAGGCTCAAGGAGCAGAAAAAAGTTTCCTGGCAGTGACAGGAAGCCTACAGATGCCTAAATCTTCTACTCCAGTGAGAACTACTATGGTCCATAGAGATGAGAGAATGCCATTTTTCTCTCTCTCCTTCCACCACTTGACCCCACATACGGGAGTGGTGGGGGAAGTGGGCAGCAGAGAGGAGTAAATAAAGCCTCAGTATAGGGTCAGAGGATTGAAACAAGGGGCTCCAGGGAAGTAGAAAATTTGAGAGCACAGAGAGAAGATACCTTGGGCAAGTGACCTCATAAAGTTGTTTATGAATTCCTGGCTTCACATCCCAGCTGCACATACATGGATCTGATCCTAAGCAGCCTACTAAAGACTTTGAGAACTGAACTAAAAGCTACACGAATACCCAGTTCCCATTGGCCGCTGGCTGGCACACATGGGGACAGATGTGAATAGTACTGCAAAGCCTTCAAAAATGGAACTGACAGTGAAGCCACCACCAGAGAAGGCTAGTCAGAATTTATGGCCTGAACTTAACCTGGTAGATTGCCTGCTGAAGTAAAAATATCAAATTGCCAACATCAGGAATGGAAGAAACAATTAACAACACAGTTCCTACAACCATAAAAGGATCATCTACAGAAAAATAAATAATACATGAAAGGAACAGTGTAAACAACCCTATCCACAAAACTGACAACTTAGATTGAAAAAAAAACAATTTCTCAGAAATCTCAGATTCTTTTTTTAATATATATATTTTTTATTAAGACATAAACACATAGATCATTAATTACAATGCATACATTAATGCATTTAAGGGGTACAATGTGCTGATTTTATATTCAATTTGGAATGCTTATATTGAACTAGTTAATATCTCCTTCACTTCATTTACTTAATTATTGTGTTAAGACATTTATACTCTATATTTAATAGATTAGACATGAATCCTTGCAATATGCACCATAGTTGTAGCCCTGCCATTTACTCTCCTTCCGTCAAACCTCCCCTCCCATCCTCCTCCTCTTCCCTCCTTCTTCCGGGCCTATAGTTGTGATTTATCTTTCATATGAAAGTTTGAGTAGGATGGTGCCTGTGGCTCAAAAGGATAGGGTACCAGCCCCATATGCCAGAGGTGGTGGGTTCAAACCCAGCCCCTGCAAAAAAAAAAAAGTATGAGTAATTGTAAATTGGTTTCATAATAGTTACTTAGTACATTAGATACTTTTTCCTCCATTCTTGAGATACTTTACTAAGCAGGATATGTTCCAGCTTCATCCATGTAAACATAAAAGAGGTAAAATCTCCATCTTTTTAAAGGCTGCATAATACTCCATGGTATACATATACCACAATTTATTACTCCATTCATGGGTCAATGGGCGCTTGGGCTTCTTCCATGACTTAGTTGTTATGAATCGAGCTTCAGTGAACAATCTGGTGCAAATATCTTTGTTGTAAAGTGATTTTTGGTCTTTTGGATATACACCTAGTAGAGGAATTATGGGATCGAACGACAGGTCTACTTTTAGATCCGTGAGTGTTCTCCAAACTTCTTTCCAAAAGGAATGTATTAGGTTGCATTCCCATCAGCAGCACAGAAGTGTTTCCTTTTATCCTCATCCATGCTAACATCTGTAGTTTTGGGATTTTTGTTATGTGGGTTACTCTTACTGGAGTTAGATGATATCTCAAAGTGGTTTTCATTTGCATTTCTCTGATGATTCAAGATGATGAGCATTTTTTCATGTGTCTGTAGGCCATGTGCCTATCTTCTTCAGAGAAGCTTCTGTTCAAGTCCCTTGCCCACAATGAAATAGGAGAAATCTCAAATTCTGAAACTTACCCAAGATCAAACCCATAACTTGAATAATCTTATAGCTATTAAAGAAATTGAATTTATGACCTTCTGAAAAAGAATATTCAGGCCTGGGTGATTTTACTTGTAAATTCTAATTTTATTTTGTTTGTTTTTTGAGATAGAGTCTTTTTTTTTTTTTAAGAGACAGAGTCTCACTTTATTGCCCTCATTAGAGTGCCATGGTGTCACAGCTCACAGCAACCTCCAATTCCTGGGCTTAGGCGATTCTCTTGCCTCAGCCTCCCAATTAGCTGTGACTACAGGCTCCTGCTACAATGCCCAGCTATTTTTTGTTGCAGTTTGGCTGGGGCCAGGTTCAAACACGCCACCCTTGGTATAATGGGCCAGCGCCCTACCCATTGAGCCATAGGCACTGCACTGAGACAGAGTCTTGCTCTGTCACTTTTGGCTAGAGTGCAGTGGCATCATCATAGCTCACTGTAACCTCAAAATCCTGGGCTCAAAGTGATTCTCCTGCCTCAGCCTCCTGAGAAGGCACTTGACACCATGCCTGGCTAATTTTCTTATTAGCAGAGGGATGGGGTCTTGTTTTTATTCAGGTATTGAACTCCTTGTGTCAAGCAGTCCTCCTTCCTTGGCCTCCTAGAGTGCTAAGATTACAGTGGGAGCCACTACACTCCAGCCTTTATTTTTAAATTCTACCAAACGTTTGAAAAAAAAAAATCACTTCAACATATTCTCTTTTAGAAAATTGAAAAGGAAGGAGTAATTCCCAATGTATTTTAAGAGGCCAGCATTACACTGGTAATGGAACAAAGATAGTACAAGAAAAAGAAACTTCAGACCAATACATCTCATGAATGTAAATGAATAAAATATTCAACAAAATATTAGTAATTTGAATCCAGCAATATGTAAATAGAATAATACACCACTATCAAGTGAAGTTCATACTGGCAGTGCAAGATAGATTCAATATTTGAAAATCAATCAATGATATCACAATATTAATAGACTAAGAAAAACTACATGATCTTACCAACTAACACAGAAAAAAGATTTTGGTAAAATTCAATATCATTCATGGTAAAAACTTAGCCAACTAGGAATTTCTTCTACCTGATTAAGGGTATCTTTAAAACAATTACTTAATATGTAGTTAGGTAGTAGTGAAAGACTGAATGCTTTCCCTCTCGGATCAATAAAGTAAAGAATTCCACTCTCACCACTCATATTCATCCTAGCCAGTATTAAAAAGCAAGAAAAAGAAAATCAAAGGCATTTAGATTGGAAAGGAAGAAACAATGCTATTTCTTTTCTGTAAGTGACATGATGCCTTGCAGAAAAACTCTACAAAATTGATAAAAATTCTTAGAATTATGAATTTAGCAAACTTACAGGATACAAGGTTAATATGCAAAGACCAGTCATATTTCCAAATAGTAGCAGTGAACAATTGGAACCCAAAATCTTTTAAAGAATCATTTACAGTGACCCCATGAAATACTTATATGTAAATATAACAAAACTTACATAGTATTTATATGCTGAAAAGCATTAAATACTGATGAAAGAAATAAAAAAAGAAAATAA
Source organism: Otolemur garnettii (assembly GCF_000181295.1). Taxonomy (NCBI): domain Eukaryota; kingdom Metazoa; phylum Chordata; class Mammalia; order Primates; family Galagidae; genus Otolemur; species Otolemur garnettii. Next base: position 256,339 of record NW_003852689.1, read on the forward strand.
ATGGAGAGACATACAATGCTCATGAATCAAAAGATTCAGTGGAATAAAGATGTCATTTCTCTCCTGTCTGATCAATAGATTTAATGCAATTCTAATAAATATACCAGCAAGATGTTTTATAAGTAGAGACATGCTTATAAAATTATATGGAAAGATAAAGAAATTAGAATAGCTAAAACAGTTTTAAAAAATAATAAATTTGTGATAATTACCCAATTTTAAGATTTAATAGTGTGATGTTGGTGACATGACATAGATTAATGAGGTAGATTTATAGATTAATGGAACAGAATAGAGAGTCCAGAAATGGACCACACAAATATGGTTATATGACTTTTGACAAAAGTCAGTTCAACTGAGAAAGGATAGTCTCTTCAACTAGTAGTACTGTAACAATCAGACATCTATGTGCAAAAAAAAAAAAATCATCTTTAAAAATTTAGCTTTTTTTGTACAGATAAGAGTCTCACTAAGTTGCCCAGGCTTGTCTCAAACTTCTGGCCTTAAGCTGTTCTCCCACCTCAGCCTCCCAAAGTGCTCAGATTATAGGCATGAACCACCATACCCAGCCACACAGGAGCTCTTAAACATAACATTTCAAAAACACAGTCTATAAAAGAAAAAAATTTTAAATTGAAGTTAATCAGTGTGTTAAACTTTTGCTCTGCAAAATACTAGCAAATCATGGATTCAGTAGAGGAATCATAACCAGAATATACAAAAAACTGAAAAACAACAGTAGAAAAACAACTCTCCAAATGCAAAGAACCAGTAAGTCAATTTAAGCGAGTTCAATAAAGTCATAGGATCTGTACACTAAAAATTACAAAATACTGATGAAAAGAAATCAAAGATCTGCAGAAATGGAGAGACATACCATGTCAATGGATTGAGAGACTCAACATAGTAAAGATATCAACTCTTCCCAAATTCATGTATTGGTTTAACACAATTTCTATCAAAATACCAGAAAAAAAGTTTTGTAGTTTACTATAAAATTTATGTGGAAACATGAATTGGAATATCTAAAACAATTTTGAGAAGTAGAAAGAATAAAGTAGAGAGAATCACTCTACTTGATGTTAAAACTTACTGTATAGCTATAGTTATCAAGACGGTGTAATATAGGTGGAGCAGGGGTGGGGAACCTGCAGCCTTAAGGCCACTTGGGGATTTCTAGGTCCATCAGTGCAGCAAATCCAATTTTTTTTTTTTTTTTTTTTTTGAGACAGAGCCTCAAGCTGTTGCCCTGGGTAGAGTGTCATGGCATCACAGCTCATAGCAACCTC
>NW_003852689.1:257800-323449 GCF_000181295.1 Otolemur garnettii
TTTTTTTTTTTTTTTGCTAATACATTTTACATGCTAATACATGTTTGCCTTTTACATGTATTAGCAAAAAATACATGCTAATACATGTTTGCCTTTTATATTTTTGTTTTATTTAAAACATGCTAATACATGTTTGCCTTTTACATGTATTAGCAAAAATACATGCTAATACATGTTTGCCTTTTACATTTTTGTTTTATTTAAAAAATGAACATGCTGGGGGTGGCACCTGTGGCTCAAAGGAGTAGAGTGTTGGCCCCATATGCTGGAGGTGGCAGGTTCCAACCCAGCCCCGGCCAAAAACTGCAAAAAAACAAACAAACAAACAAAAAATGAATGTGCTTAAAATACCAGAGAATAAAATAACTTTCAATGAAATAATCCTTCTAGATTAGCACAATTATAACATAATGGCTAAATTAATGACATTCATGATTTAGTTCTAACTTCCCCTACCTGACTGGTACTGCTACCACATGAGGCTGGTTGGTGAGAGTTTATGGGGGTCAAGTATACTAGTCTGTTATCACCTTTTGACAGTGGCCATATCATTCCATCTAAAGTAGATGGGCTATCAAGGGACAAGTGTTAATCAAGATTTTTATCTCTGCAAGAGCAAATAGTTAAGTTTTATGAAGAATGGAATCAGCAATGTGAATTACTGAAAGAAGATTTCTATATATATCATGTCAAATCAACATGACTTAAATATTTCTCTGCAAGGTAAAACTAAGTCTATATATGGTATGTGGCAAAAAATACAAGCATTTTCATAGAAGCTATCTTCTTTCAAAACACTTCTTCAAAAGGAAATTTCAGATGAACTTTCCCCCTAATTAGCAAAAGTCATTGATGAGCAGGATGATATATGTAAATCATTTGAAGAATACACAGCTTTTATAAACCTGTTAATTGGAGAATACAATGAAAGATTCACTGACTTTGAAAATCACGACATCATGTTCAAAGTAGCATTTCAGCCTTATCTATTTAATATCCAGGACACCTAAAGAACTACAGTGGAATAATTGAGCTCTCATGCTTTTCAACCACTTATTGATGCAAATCTATATTCTCCTACCTAACCCAAATCAAAGTACCCTTAAGTTCATAAATGACTGATACCTCTCTAAAATATCAACTAAAACTGTGGAATGCTACAAGCAAATATTCAAATGCTTTTCAACAAAAAGCAGACACAACAAAGTCATTAAAAGGTTAACTTTAAAATTAACAAATAGTTTTTATTTATTTATTTATTTATTTATTTGAGACGGAGCCTCAAGCTATCCCCCTGGGTAGAGTGCCATGGCATCACACTCACAGCAACCTCCAACTCCTGGGCTCAAGCGAGTCTCCTGCCTCAGCCTCCCAAGTAGCTGGGACCACAGGTGCCCGCCACAACGCCCGGCCATTTTTTGGTTGCAGCCATCATTGTTGTTTGGCGGGCCCGGGCTGGGGATTCAAACCCGCCACCTTGGGTATATGTGGCTGGCGCCTTAGCCGCTTGAGCCACAGGCACTGAGCCATTTTTATTTTTTTTAATTATTAAGTACATAGTAGTTAGATTTTTACAAAGAAATATGCATGTTTAGGTATATATAATTGAAGTTTCTTGAATGTGAATCTACATTAACACGATCTTACAACATGAAAAGGTTCCCCACCCTTGAGGTCAAGGAGCAGAGATAGATCAATAGGGAATGGAAAACCCAGAAATAAGCAAAAGCAAATTGGTTTTTGACAGCAGTAAAAAGACAATTTAATGGAGGAAGGGTAATCTTCTCAACATACGGTGCTGGAGTACTTGGACATCTATAGGCAAAACAAACAAAGAAAAGTATCTCAATCTAAATGTCACACAGTATGTAAGAATTAATTCAAAATGGACCATGGATTTAAATGTAAAACTGTGAAACCTTTATAAGAAAACAGAACATTCCCAAGACCTAAGGCTACATGAAGAGTTCTTAGAATGTGACATGAAAAGCAGATGCCATAAAGGGAAAAGAATTAATAAATTGAACTTCAAAATTGAAAACTTTTGCACTACAAAAGCCCCTGCCACAAGGACGAAAAGACAAACTACATAGTGGGAGAAAATATTTGCAAGCCACAAAGGACTGGTATGTAGAATGTATGGATAACTCTCAAAACTCAGTGGTAAAAAGAAAACAAAATTTAATAGTAAAAATACAAACAATCTATAAAATGGGCAAAAAGTATGAACAGATATTTCACTGAAGAGAAGATACAGATGGTAAGTAAACACATGAAAAGCTGTTCAATATCATCAGCTATTAGGGAAATACAAATTAAAATCACTGTGAGAGATTACTACTCACATGTTAGAATAGTTAAAATAGTGATGATAATTACTGATGAGCATCTGTCATAGGTTGCTGGTAGGAATATAAAATGGTACAACTATTTTAGAAAAATCTTGTCCATTTCTTACAAAAGTTAACATACATTGACCATATGGCACACAATCATACTACTGCACATTATCCCAGAGAACTAGAAAATCACATTCACACAAAAACCTGTACATAAATATTCAGAGCGGCATCCTTAGTAATAGCAAAATACTGGAAACAGCCCAAATTGTCCATATTGAGTAATGAGTTAAATCCTGGCACATGCATCCATGCAGTAGAGTACTACTTGGTAATAAGATGAATGGACTGTTTAATATCCACTACCAAGTTGGATGAACTTCAGAGGCATTATGCTGAACGAAAGAAGCCAGTCTCAAAAAGTTACAGGCTATCTGATGCCATTTATGTGATATTTTAGAAAAGATAAAACAATTGGGATGAAAAATAGAACAGTGGTTGTCAGAGTTTAGAGATAGAGGGAGAATAAGATTATAAAGTTAGAGAGGCAGTGTTTGAGGTGGGTGTGATGGAACTGCCCTGTATCCTGCTCATGTTAAAACTAACACAGAACTATACTACAAAAAAGGTGAAATTTTTGTATGTTAATTTGAAAAGTAATTTTGATGTCTGTCTCCTCTCAGGATTTCTGGCTCCTTTCTGGATTTCTGGCTCCTCCTTGCCTTCTGGACCAGTCCCACCTCTGCTCTCATTGGCACACTGTGTTGCTCCCAGCCAGTGTACATGCTGTTTCTCTTGCCTGTGGGCTTTCTTAGCATGAAGCCTCTTCCCACACTCTACTTTCTTTAGGTCTGCTTATCATTCAGGGAAAAGTCATTCAGGAAAGCCTTCCCTGAGTTGGCCTCCTGCCTGAGCCAGATGTTTGTTTCCATATGTTTGCCCCTTGTCAGCCCCTCGTTCAGGGTGAAGTAGCAGTTTATGTGAACATGGGCTTCCCAGAGCCTCAAAACCCCTTTGTCAGTTCACTGGAGGGTTCCATTCTGTGCCTCCTAGTGTCCTTCCAATTCAAAGATTTCTAAGCAGAGAGGCTGTAGCCAACCTGCCTGGGTTCAATTCTGGCTACCATGCTGTATAACCTTGGACAAGTGGCTTACTATCTTTTGCCTCATTTTTCTCTCCTGTAATAATAGAACCATCTCTTAGAGGTACTGGGAGGATTAGCTTAGATAATTTGTAAAAAGGTCTTAGTACATGGCTTGGCAAATACACTTGATAAAATTTAGCGATACTTAATGATCATAGTAACTTTGACAGCTTTAAAATGGTGCAGGTTCCCAGATTCCTTACCCTGTTAAAACTGAAAGGGGGGGATTTTTTTTTTTTTAAGTTCCAGATTCAGCAAATAAAAATACAAGTCACGCAGTTTAATTTGAACTTTAAATATACAACAAATAAAATTTTAGTATAAGGATGTCCAGTGCAATATTTAGGACATCTTTACGCTAAATTTGTTGAATATCTGAAATTCAAATGCGCATCTTACATTAAACCCCATCCTGGGGGACCCCTACACCCAGCCTACTTGAAGGATCTGCTCTCAACTTCTTGATCCAAAGGGAAACCTCCGAAGTCAGAAATAGAGACTATTCTTTTACTTGACACAGGGGGGAGCTAGAAGATGGCTTGTGTGCTTTCTTTGCTCCTAAATTAATGTCTAAGGCAGCACCAGCAGGTTATCTCTTACAGCATACCTCTCAGAACTTGTGAATCATTTTCAGAAAATCTTCAGGTATGCCTCCATGGGGACTCTGGAAAGCTGTAATAAGTGGAATAACTGGCCACGTCTTTGTCTCTCACTTCTAGGGAGAGGAGCCTAGTACATCTCTTCATGGGCTCCTCTCTCTTGCCTTGCTCCCCAGGTTGACCTGTCCCATGCTGATGTCACAGCCCTATTCTGATATCACAGCCTAGCACATGATGTTATCCCAGGCAGCTTACATTCTGCCTTTACAGCAACCAACGCAGGCAATTGAGCAGGGGGTAAAGGGGGTAGCTGGTGGCCCTAGAGGCTGACCCTAGGAACATCTGGGCAGCCTGCCATCCTATTACTCCAAAATGAAAATCTTCTAAAAGGTAGGACTTGTGGGTGGCACCTGTGGCTCAAAGGAGAAAGGCACCCATATACCAGAGGTGGCGGGTTCAAACATGGCCCTGGCCAAAAACTGCAAAAAAAAAAAAAAAAAGTAGTACTTGTAAGGCTTTCCTCCTGTTTTTGTTGTGTTCCCAGAGTGGGAGTAAGTTCCTAGGAAGTGGAGATTTGTTCAGAGAACCTACTGCCTGAGTGCCTAGGGAACAAGAGGTTTTGGTCCACTCAGCAGTCCTCTCTTCCATTTGGAGGAATGGCTTCCTGAAACACAGTGTTTCTTATTTATTGAAGGGAATTTTTCCTTAGTGCTTGGAGAATGTCTGCAGATACTGATTCATGATGAGTTCTGTTACTACTACCTCTGTCCTAACTCCCTAAGAAGCTGGATGTTAACAGGACTGACAAAGGGAACATGTAGCCACATTCAAGCTATTAACCCTCAGAACCCTCAGTTCTGAGAAGGAGAAACCTCATCCTTCTGACTGGCATGGATTAAACAACACAGTAAAAGGGAAAACCCTGAATAACTTTGTGTATGAAGGCCCTTGGGGCAACGTGCTTAAACTGCAAATTCTTTTTTTTTTTTTTTTTTTTTTTTGAGACAGAGCCTCAAGCTGTCCCCCTGGGCAGAGTGCCGTGGCATCACAGCTCACAGCAACCTCCAACTCCTGGGCTCAAGCGAGTCTCCTGCCTCCACCTCCCAAGTAGGTGGGACCACAGGCGCCCACCACAATGCCCGGCTATTTTTTGGTTGCAGCCGTCATTGTTGTTTGGCGGGCCCGGGCTGGGGATTCGAACCCGCCACCTTAGGTGTATGTGGCTGGCGCCTTAGCCGTTTGAGCTATAGGCGCCGAGCCTAAACTGCAAATTCTTAGGGGACAACTACTGGGACTCCAATCTAACGGTTATATGGTACCCAGGAACCCCCATTTTTAATAAACATTCCATACGGGACTCATGCCAGCTGCCCATGGAGCTCATTTTGAGAATGATAAATGTTCTTACAGAACAATCTGTTCTATCAGACTCCCTGGATTGCTTATTCTGGCTGCTTCTCCCATTTCCAAATTCCATGTTTTCTATGGAATCGGGGCTTAATTCTATTTTCTTTTCATGTATTTATTTAATGTGCTGGATCCAGAGAGATAAAAGGCACAACATAGGGCCCTGTAATTAATTCATCAGGTGCATCTGTCTTCCATTTCTTGGCCCCTGTGTCCCAGTTATAGGTGCAGCCTCTCTTGCTATATGAGGGTTGTGCCAGCTTTGGGAATCCCACACCTTTTACTCATGACTTTCTCTTCCTGGCACTCACTTGGACTGAGAGAGTGGGAATACGGGCAGCAATTATGGGCCATGAAGCTGATAGTGATGGAAGGTATTGCTCATGGAAGGGATTGGCTTCTGTTTCTGTGGTGGCCCTAGAATGAACATTAATGATACTGGGAAGGGTAACCATTGCTTGACAATAAGTACCCCCTCCCCACTTTGGCTGTGAATTCAAGCCCCCAGAAAATTCCACACAGCTTTTTGAACAAATAAATACATCTGTGCATAGTTCACAGGGCTTCTATTAAGTTGCCATCTTCCCTGTATGTTCATTAGGGTTTGAGCCCTTTGGTTTGGACAGTGTCCAGGCATTCAGGAGCCCCGTGTGATATCAGCAATTTCTTCCACACTCCTGGTCCTGGTGAAAGACAGGACTTGCTCTAGCCTTTGGTTCTTGGTCTTCAGGTTGCAGAGCAGAGTTTGATTTTACCCAAACTTTTCAAAATGCAGTTGTATCAGTCTTTCTTACCTTCAAGCTCTTCTCTGCCCTGAATCACACCTGAACCATTTCATGCTATTCTCCCTCCTCTCCCTCCCTGGGCATTACCTGTGACCAAAGAAAAGGAGTCCGTAACTGCCCATCCTGGTTTTGGGGAAAAGAAAAACCAGTGAGTGCCTAGTTTGGGAAATGAGGGTGAGGATTTTGATAAAACAGTAGACAGACTATAGGTTGGGGACAGCATGCATCTCGAGGGCTCATTGCAGGCAGGGCCAGGTCACTCTTACTCTGTGACTTCAGCAGCACCTTGCATGTAGTTATGGTTCAGTAAGTGTGTCAGAGGGGTTGACAGAGGTGTGGGTAAAAACCTCAGAACAGTTGACCATAAAGATGCTGAAAAACCTCTGGGATGGGAATTTTTTAAAAAACATTTATTGTTATTATAGAAAACGTAAGACATTAGCTGGGCGTTATAGCGGGCGCCTGTAGTCCCAGCTACTCGGGACACGGAGGCAAGAGAATCACCTAAGCCCAGGAGGTGGAGGTTGCTGTGAGCTGTGTGACACCATGGCACTCTACCAAGGGTGATAAAGTAAGACTCTGTCTCTACAAAAAAAAAGAAAAAAGAAAACGTAAGACATGAACAGAAGTGGGCAGAAAAGTCTCAAGTACCTGCATGCGCCTGTCACCTAGATGCCCAGTTACCTCCTCATGGCCCATCTTGTCTCTGTGCCGTCACCCCCTTCCTTCATTCCTATCTTTTTTTTTTTTTTTGTAGAGACAGAGTCTCACTTTTTCGCCCTTGGTAGAGTGCAGTGGAGTCGCTCTAGCAACCTCCAACTCCTGGGCTTAGGCAATTCTTCTGCCTCAGCCTCCCAAGTAGCTGGGACTACAGGCACCCACCACAACGCCTGGCTAAAAGAAGTTTTTAATTTTTTTTTTTTTTTTTTTTTTGCAGTTTTTGGCCAAGGCTGGTTTTGAACCCGCCACCTCTGACATATGGGACAGGTGCCCTACTCCTTTGAGCCACAGGCACTGCCCCATTCCTATCATTTTGAAGCCAGTTATAGATGCCTCATTATTCTATTTGTTGATATTTCTAGACATAGCTTCAAAAGATAAGAAATCCTTTTTTAAAAAATATAACCAAATACAGTAGAACCTTTGTAAGTTGACCACCCAAGAGACTGTAACAAACTGGTCAACATACAGAGATGGCCAATATAAGGAACTTCCGTTGAGTAACATGGAAGTGTCCAGTCTGTGAATCTTAGGTCAACTCGAGGTAGTCAGTGTAGGGAAGTGGTCAGCTGTGGAGGTTATACTGTACTATGATAATATCTTAAAAAAAAAAAAAAACTACTAGATTGGAATGAAGTTTATGTAAAGGAGTTAGTGCTCTCACTTTGTCTTAGAGAGTACAGGGGAAGTAGAAAAGGGAATGCAAAGGGCTGAGAAAGGGGATGCACACATGCTTCCAGCAGACAGGATGAGCTCTGTTCAGAGTCCAAAGAAACCAAAGAGAAGTTAATGACCTTCAGCTGGGTGAGGATCCTAGCCCTTCCCAAAGAAGGAGGGTTGGGCAGCTGGGCATCTGGGTGTTGGAGGGATGGAGCCTTCTGATGGCTTGGCCTTGTCAGGGCCCTGCAGAGTAAAGGGTGGGGTCAGGTGGGGTGGGGAGTTGCTGACAAGGGCACTGAGATAGTTCTCAGTATCCATAGTAGCAGAAGAAAGAGCCAGTAAGTAAAAGAGGAAAGTGATGCTATTTTGTTCTGTAGGAGATATGAATTATTTGGATTTAGATGTGACCTGTGATCCATAAAGATGGCTGTGGCTTACCCCCAACAGACCTTTTTACATCAGTGCTAACTGAAAGAAGCTCAGGGTAAATGGGTCACCATTAAATTTGAATGGTTGTGCAGAATTCAAAGGAGATTGATGCTCAGTTCTTAGAGAAAACTGAGCTGCCTCCCTGCAGTAAGGGTGACAGTCAGCATTTGTTCTGAAGAGGCAGCTCCTCCTCCTGGGACTTTAGCCTGCCAGCCAAGCCCAGAAGCCAGCCTAGAGGTGGCCACCTTATTTCAGTAGAAAAAGAAACAGCATGGAATTTTTTTATGGGGACGTTCTTATGAAGAGGTCAGAGCATAATAAGAGTCATTGTGTATAGATACATTCTTACCATTAAAGTAATTTAAGTGTCATTTTCCTGCCAGGGCAATTACCTTGATTACTAATTGCTTCCCTTGTAACTAAGGTGCATCAGAGCACTTTCCTTTGTAATTATCAGATTGGAGAGGTTGGTTCTTTGTTGTCTTAGATGTTAACCTGTGTGTGGACCTTTAGGCATGAGCACCAGGCTCTGGTACAAACAAGGCCATCAGCTCACTATGTCACTAATTCCAGAGGCAAAGGGTCCCTGGAGCCAGGATAGAACATATAACCTAAACCCAAGGCAGGCAGGACTATGACATTTTGAGGGTACATCCTGCACTTCGCTTTACCAGTTTGATCTTTGACTGAGACAAACATTGAAAGGTTGGGACTAAGTAGGCTAAGCAATGGAACCAGGAGGTTGAGCTGTGTTGCACTCCCCCCCCCCCAGTAAGTTGCAGGGTCTCTGTGTCATGGTGGTATGAATAGGTGTGACTTAGTAAAAGGGGTATAAAATTAGGTATCTTGGTCTTGCTCTTGAATCACTGTGTGACTCTGGATGAGGCCGGCAGCCTCTTCAAGCCACAGTTCGTTTACTCATCAAAGGGAAGAATAATGTCTTGTATCATAAGTTGGTCATAGGGATAAATAACAACAAATATGTACTTAAAAATTAAATAATACAAAACAACTGTAGGAGACAGGAACCATGTGGAGTGGCTTATAAATTCCAGTTATTATCACCACTGTCCCTGCTCTTCAGTCTGGGTCCTTAGCTTACAGCAGATTTGTGTGTGATGGTCTCATGTATGCGGGATGCCTCCTAACTATGTTGGAAACGTCTATATAGCCAGGGATCTGCTTACTAATTCTTTTTTTAAAAAAACATTATATTCTGATTTTTCTATTCAGGGTCAGTTTGTGATATGGAACCAAAACCCACTCTCACTGGCTTAAGCAGAGTGGGCTACAGTTAAGGTGTAGGAAGTAGAGTGTTCTGGAAGGACAGGATATTTTGGCAGCTGCTCCCTCTGACTCTCCTATTTCCAGCTTTTTCCCAGTATTTCTCCCATGTCCTTCCCCTTTGTGGACTGGCTTCGTTATGCTTCCATAACTTTGTTTTTCAGGTTGGCCTGGCCTTAGGCTACACAGTCTTTATGCCCCAGCTTCAAATTCTTAAAGTGAGAGGCTCAGGTACAGGTTGGAGTAGGTTCCCTGCCCTGGTCCAATCCAGCCAGAGCGGGGCAAGGTCATGCCCAGTGGACTACCCAGAGTATGTGTAATGAGAGAGCATTAAATCCTGTCCCTTTTCTGGGTCTTCCTGAGAATCAGCGTCTTCTAAGGAACCTTTCCTCATCCCTTCCAGCTCCCTCACTTCTACCCCCAGAAGGGTAGGCAGAAGCTATATGGGCTTTACATTCTCTGAGGCTGCCCCTCACCCAGGCCAGTGAACTGGGGTGAGCTTAGATCCAGCTCTAGAGAGGGGCAAGGCCTGTATGCAATCATGTCAGCCATGGATTGTGGAAGAGAAACCTTGGAGATAAGACAAGTCTCTAAGAGAGCAGAGGCAGGAGGCATAGAAGCTTTCAGAGGCTCCTCCCAAGCAGTTTGTGTTTCTGGGGAAGGCCTTGTGAGCACAGAAAAAAACACTGGCTCTTGGCAGCACAGTGGCTGCCCTATCCATATGTGGCACACGTGGACACAGGTGCTTCTGGAGCTCTGGGCTCATGTGAACTCCTATACTCCTCTGTAGGGGCTGCCTGCCTGTCAGGGTGTTGATGGATGGAGGCTCCAAGATGACTTCCTCCCTTTGTCAGCCTAGGTAGCTTCCCTTATTTTGTTTCCAGTGGTCTCTAGTGAAGGATATCTGTTGGGAAAAAAATGAGTTCTAGTGTGAAAGATTTGAAAACCATTGGGCCAGAGCTCTCAGCTGAAAGCAGGATTGGCTGTAGAAACTGAGGCTGAGCCTGATGTTGGCAAGGGCTCAGGCTGTAGCAAGGGACAGGGAATGACTGTAATCTCCCTCCTCCCAACACGTACACATACACACACCAGGAAGCTTGTGAGGACAACTCTCTGGAAGGCTTTACCCTGGCTTGGGTTTATACTTGCTGCTCTTTATCTGACACTGTTCTCCAGCAGCCATCACATCTTGGAGTCATGTATTCCACAGAAAGAACAGAGGCTATGTCTGTGCACAGGCCCTCAGTGCCTTGACACCATGCCTCAGGCATTGCCCTCTGGAGAGCAGAGAAAAAAATCACTGTAGTGGGTTCACTTGGGCCTTTGATTGAACCTGCAAGATGGGATTCCCACGAGTATGATCTGGTTTAAGTGACTGTGTGGTGGGTTTTCCTCTCCCCCAGAAGTCTCCTTACACGTTTCTTTGGAAGACAGTCAAAGACACTTGACTGCTCAGAATGGGATTTTTCATTTTAATTAGGCTCTGGAGTCAGAGTTCCATGCCTTCCATAGACAATCTGCAGCTACAAATGAGCCCATAGCCCACCTTCCCTTGTCTCTATTAATCACCCAAAGTGGGAAGGCCAGACTAGCCCATGGGATGGATGTCTTGTCACCAGTGAGGTGTCTCTGTGTTCACAGAGAACTCCTATTCAGAGATTTTTTGTGAGCTCAGCAAGATGTCACTTTCAGGGCCTGGCTACAAAAGCCCTCGTGTCCCCGCCACCTTGGCAGCAGCCCTGCTGGCTCTGGACAAGCCTGTAACTGGTTAGGCATGGTTTAGAGGCCACTCGAAGGTCTGGCCTTTCCTCTTCTCAGCTGAGTGGTGTCCTCTGTGGCCTGTGTCTCCGTGGCCTGTCAGGCAGCTGATGTGAGCCCCACACACTGTGCAGTATTAGATATTTGGGATTTTCTCCAAAACGCCTCCCTGACTCCTCAGCGCAAGTCTGCTTTTGACCCATACCTTCCTTCCTAGCACTTACCACAGTTGTGTTTATTACTTGATGAGCACTTGTTGTTTAATGTCTGCTTTCCCTGATAACTAGTAGCAACATAAAGATAGGGACTTTAACAATTGACTTGTCACTGAGCACCCAGTGCATTTCTTATCTCATAATAGACACATGGGAATTATTTGTTGGGGAGATGGAAGGATGGAGGGAGGGAGAGAGAGAGCCTGAATGAAAGAATGAGTATTGGAAGTGGGTGCCTGGTACTTTGGCCAGGCACTATGGTTCCTTCAGTTCACACGCTCTGGATGCAGAGCTTCCAGGCCATTCAAATAAGTAGTGTCAGAGATCCTCTCACAGAACTGAGTTTAAGGAGCAAGTCCTTGAGGATGTCACCAGGAGTATGGGAGGCCATAAGGGACTCTGAGGTGACTCAAGGGAGCTAAGCTGGAGAGACCACGACAGGAACAGCAGCATCTTTGGTAAGGGGCCATGCACTAGTGATCGCTGTATTTAGCCCTCCAGCTGCTGCCATTTGTTCATGTGAAATGCAGTAGGGACAGGAGATGCTTGAATCTGGGGATATATAGGTGTCTGTGTTTTTACCTATACAAGTTCAATTTGTAATGGTCTTCATCTTCTGAATGGAAGGCTGATGTCATTGGTAGTCATGACACCATCAGGATCCTGATTGCCCATGAGAGATAGACATGGGAGAAAGAAGAATGGACTCCCTGGTGGGGCTGGGTCTTTCCTTGGTTATTTAGCTATGGCACTCAAGCAAGCCTACCAGCTCCTAGGAGCTTTAGCTCCCTTCTCTGAAACAGGGACAGTCCTGGCCTAGTTGACATTGGCTGTGACAAAGGAATATGTGCAGGAGAAAGCGTTGCCTGGTGTCATTTTTGGATTTGTTGTCTTTGGCATTTGGGCTCTCCTTAGTGACTCTGTGAGGTGACTGCCCTTGTGGAGAGCATTGTCATTGTAGTAAGTGCCCAGGCGCCAATCTAGCTGGTGGTTTGTGTCAGGAATGTGCCACTTTCCAGAATTATTCAGTCATAATGCTAAGGGTGAAAAGTATCCCTAAGCATTTCTGCCTTTTAAGAAAACAGCTTTATGTTTTACAAAAATACTCAGTGGGAAAAAAAAATGCAGACCATACTAAAAATTACATAAAAGGGAGAAAAATTTCTTCATGTCTACCAACCTAGTAGTAATGACTGTTAAATCTTTACTGAAAACATTTCACATGATCTAGGTATATAATTTCATGTCAGTGGGAAGATTCTCAATATTCAGTTGTATAACTGACTCATTAAACTCAACAATATGTCGTGGACATATTGACATTCCATGTCAATGAATATACATCTGTGGCGTCACTTTTTAATACAGGTATACTTTTATTTTATACATGTTACAATAGGATGCAAGTAGATAATAAAGTGTACCAAAAATGAGTATGTGAGATGATGGTGTCTCTTTTTTTTTTTTTTTTTTGAGACAGAGCCTCAAGCTATCCCCCTGGGTAGAGTGCCGTGGCATCACGCTCACAGCAACCTCCAACTCCTGGGCTCAAGCGAGTCTCCTGCCTCAGCCTCCCAAGTAGCTGGGACTACAGGCACCCGCCACAACGCCTGGCCATTTTTTGGTTGCAGCCATCATTGTTGTTTGGCAGGCCCGGACTGGAGATTCGAACCCGCCACCTTAGGTGTATGTGGCTGGCGCCTTAGCCGCTAGAGCCACAGGCGCCGAGCCGATGGTGTCTCTTTTTATAGCATTTTATTATGAAAAGTTTATATGTTTATATATATGTATACATATACACATACACATATAGTCTCATGTTCTCATCACTCAGCTGTCAATAATTTTCAATTTATGGCCAGTCTTATTTCATCTCAATCCTATCTTCTTCCCTCCTCCATTATTACTATTCTGTGTTATCATAAATACCAATAACATAAACTTTACTATTTGTGGCATTTAACACATTCATAATATCATGCAACCATGATCTCTGTTCAGCCCCAGAACATTTTCATCACCCCAAAGGAAACCCATAGTCATTCAGCAGTCATTTCCCCATTTTTCCTCCCTCAGCCCCTGGCAACCACTAATGTTCTTCCCCCATTTTATTTTATTTTTATTTTAAAAATTATTTTATTTTATGACAGGGTCCTGCTCTGTTACCTGGGCTAGAGTACAGTGGCTTCATCCTAGCTAACTGCAACCTCCAATTCCCCCTACCCCAGCCTCCTGAGTTAGCTGGGATGACAGGCATGCATGACTATGCCTCGCTGATTTTTCTATTTTCAATAGAGGTGGAGTCTTGCCGTGTTGCTCAGGCTGGTCTTGAACTCCTGGGCTCAAGCAGTCCTAGCACCTTCCCAGAGTGCTAGCACATCCTGCCTGCCCCTATTATTTGAAAGCAAACCCCATCTATAAACATTTTTTCTATATATCTCTAAAAAACAAGGGTTCTTTTAAAAGCATAAATTCAAGACCACTATTATACCCCAAATCACAATTCTTTAACACTATCACCTGTTTAAGTATCTAATTATAAAAATCACTGTTAATGGTGCATGATATTCTATTAAATGGATATAGAAGCACTTACTTAAACATTTTTTAATCATTCCAGTTGTTTGTAGTGTTTCTTTATTGTCAATAAAAGGTACTGGGACAAGCATTTCTGTGCTCACATTTTTTTCCTCCTTTTTTGCACTGGTGTGGTTATTTCCTAAGGGTAAATTCTTAGAAAAGGAATAACTGCATCAAGTGCATGCTTAGCATTTTGATACTGTTGCTAAGTTACCCTCCACCAAGTTTGTTCCAGTTTATAGTCCCCTTAGCAGAAAATGTGTAGCTCAGTTAAGGGAAGATACTCTCTGGAAATATTCCCATGTTAATCCTTTGCCATAGCTTATGTAAAAGTGCTACCGTTCTTTGATTTGTACAAATGTGTCCGGTCACACTGGGGTTGGAATCTCCCAGATGTGATCACAGCCTAAACCATCAATTCATAACTGAATGCAAGAGAAAAACACCATAGTCCCCACAGTGTCAGCCCACGCAGAGCCTTTGCCAAGGGAGGGCATGGAAGCTGTCGGGGAGAACGATGGCCACAGCCTGGGAGAGCAGGCAGACAGAAGGCCCTATTAGTGGAGCCAGGCTCGTTTGCAGACATGCTCATCAGTCTGGAAGCCAGGGAAGATGGTAGGAAGAAATAGATACTCTTCTCTTCTAGAGGAGAGGGAGGGAGAAGGAATTGGTGAGAAAAATTATCCTCTGCTATTCACTTAAACTTGATTTCCTATGCTATTAAAAACATAATAGTGACATTGAAGGAGATTTTAAAAAAGAAATGAAAACATTGCCATGATCCCTGACATTGCTATTCCCTCGAACCTTCTCTTACCGCACACATCCCCCACACCACTGACAATGCAGGGACCACGCACAGTGCTCTGCCTTCCCTAGGCCTTACAGTGGCAATATTCCAGGCTGTTCCGCAGTCTTTGTTGTCATTTTTTTTGCTTGTCTCTGCTTTGTCTGGAACCTGACCCCAGTTTTTTTGCCCTGCTATCTTGCAGTTGGACACTTGAGCAGCTTGAAATTATGGCCTTTTATAAATATAACATCCTACTGACCATGCCCATGCTCAGAGCTCCCTCTTCCTTCTACAATACTTTCCTAGGGAAACTTGTATTGGGTAGGGGTGTGAATGATACTGTGGCTTTGATTCCACTGTCCTCTAGCAAGGGTAGTCCCCCTGCTCCAGGAGGGCATAAGATATCTACTTGAGTATGAGAAGAAAACGTTAGAAGTTTTACTCAAACTGATTTAATTTCATCTTTTTATATGTATATATATATATATCTTACTTTGGACTTGAAAAGTTTTATTTGAATTAGGATGCGTGATTTTTTTTGAGCTATTTTATTTATTTATTTATTTTGCAGTTTGCAAACCTAGCCGGGGCTGGGTTTGAACCTGCCACTTCTGGCATATGGGGCTGACGCCTTACTCTTTTGAGCCATAAGCGCTGCCCGACTTTTTTTTTTGTTGTTGGGGATTCATTGAGGGTACACAGAACCAGGTACACTGATTGCTTTTGTTAGATAAAGGACCCTCTTATAATTGTGTCCCACCCCCAAAAGGTGTACAACACCCCTTGTTCCCCCACCCCCTCCCTCTTTCCCTTTCTTGGCTCTCCCCATCCCCCACCCTCCACTGTGTACTAGGACCTTAATTGTCCTCATATCAGAATTGAGTACATAGGATTCTTGTTTTCTTCATTCTTATGATGCTTTACTGAGAATAATCTGTTCCATGATCCATCCGGGTTAATACGAAAGATATAAAGTCTTCATCTTTTTTAGTGGCTGATTAGTGTTCCATGGTATACATATACCACAGCTTGTTAATCCATTTCTGGGTTGGTGGGCATTTAGGCAGGATCAAATGGGAGGTCTAACTTGAGTTCTTTGAGGGTTCTCCATACTGTCTTCCAAAAAGGTATTAGTTTGCAGTCTCACCAGCAGTGTAAAAGTGTCCCTCTCTCCACATCCGCACCAGCATCTGCAATTTTGAGACTTTGCGATGTGGGCCTTTCTCACTGGGGTTAGATGATATCCCAGGGTGGTTTTGATTTGCATTTCATCTTCTAAAATTTTATATATATATATAATGTAATGTATATAAAGTATAAGGGAAGTAGTATAACATATGTATAATCTATAAATAAATGTTCACATACCAGGACTCACAATAAAACTTTTTTTGTATAGGGTGTGCAATCATAGAAGTTTGCAGATTTGGTTTTGGGTTCTTTGAGGACCACTTTCTATTCACTGTCTATTCTTACCACCCAGCCTGGAGTGGCATAGAGTAGCATACCACAGACATTTGGCACATGCCTCCAAAGGGTACTCTCAGGCAGCGCTGTCACCCAGTGTGCTCCTGAATGGACCAGCACTCGTATACTTAGGAGCTCAGTGCCTTCCCACGTCAGCTATTTGGCTTCCTGCCCTTCTTGGGGAAGCTCCAGGTAGAAGGGAAACCTCTGTTTTTTAGGGCATCTCCAGTTTCATTCCAGAATCAAGCAGAAATAGAAGGGACAAAGAAGGAAGGGTTTAGTTTCATTCTTGAGTTGTGGGGACCTAAAGGACCTGTAGCCCCTTTATAACTGGGTGCTCTTTTCTCTGGGAATGGCTGATCCTTGCTGCCTACCCCGGTCAACTTGTGCAGCTGCTGGACTTTGCTCCTCTGCCTCAGCACTTAGTACCCAGAAATCCAGCTTGTACTCACTCTTTGGGCTGTCTTCTTGTCTTTCAGTATTCCTTTGATTGTCTTTCCTTTTAGACATTCATTTCGTGTGTGCCAGTCAGATTCTCATTTTATATGAAGCAAAAATCTATTTGTAGTTGATTTAAAACCAATTCAAGATACCGGAATTGAATGATCTTTCAGGCTGAGTGTTCGGTCATCAAGAGGACTCACAGCTCTGTGTGAGCAGAAAGGCACTGTTACTTAAAAACCACGAGTTGCCTAGTATCATTTCCTGCACTGCAGTGCCAGTGCTTTCACTGAGTGTGATCCACTGCACTGCGATCCATTTTCTCTCAGAATTGGCAAAATGAATATCCAACAGCAGGTCTTATGGAAGACTTCCTCTAACAGTAGCACCGCTGCTAAAGAATTGGTCTCGCTGGTGAGATGAGACACTGAGTCATTTGTCCTTTAGCTCAAGCCCCAACCTGAGCTATAGGTGTGGACCCTGGCCAGGCTCAGGAGTCTGGGAGCCTCTGGTGCTCACCATCCACCTCTCTCCACTGGAGTCTCTGTTCCACAGAGACACACTGACTTGGTTTCATCCTATGAAGTGACCCTGAAGTGGGTTGACACATTCTCACCTTGGGCTGCCTGGAGGGAAAGAGACCTATTAGGCCAGGAGATGTACCCCTTTCTTTTCTTTGCACCCAGGCTGTGAGGCTGACCAGGAGTGGTACTGGGCTCTGTGCTGGGCACATCCCGACCCACCATCTCTGTGAGCAGTGCTGTCCTGCTGAGAGGGAGGGAAGTATTATTAGGTCACCCCCATTCTCTTCACAGAAGTGTCTCTCTCCTCCCCAGGCGAATTGCCTGGTAACTGTTAGGAAGTGGTAATGCTCTCTCTGGTCAACATCTGTCTCCTCTATATGACTGTGAGCTCCAAGAAAACAGGCAACATCCTGCCTGGCACCTAGGAGGTACTCAGGAAATGTCAAGTGACTCAATGGTAGCACCAGCATTTAAATGCAAACCTTTGCAGCTTCCAAGCTTTGCTTTGCTGCATTCCCTGAATAAGAGCATAGTGAAGGGCAGGAACAAACAAGGTTTGTTGTGTTTATCATTTGGTGGGGGACACCTAGCATTAGGGGGCTTTGCTCAGAAGCTGGCCTGGGTGTTCTCCAGGCCAAGCTGGAATGAGTTAATGCAGCTCCCCCAAAGCCCAGGTGCTCGCCTGCTCTCTTAGAATAGCAGCCATTTTTATTATATCAAACTTCAAGGAGAGGCAAATAAACTATGAATTGGATTTTTATTAGGTTTAGTACAGGCATCCTTCTGCCTTAAAACAATTGAAGAAGGCGATTTTGTGATCTGTGATCACAGATCAATTCCTGTCAGGACGTCTGCCTCCTACAAAGATCTTAGCCAGCTGGGACAGAGCTTCCCCAGGAAATGTAAATGGTGACCCTACATGGACTGTGAACTGTGTGCTGGCCTTAAGCAGGCTGACTGGAGAGCAGGGGCAGGTGGGGACTAGCGTGAGCAGAGAAACCACTGACTGGGCTTTTAGCAGGAGTTGAGGGCTTCAACCAGAGGTGGGTTCTGGGCCTCCTGCTGGCAGCAGTCGTCCCAGCTGGCGGGTGTGAGCAGCACAGCATTTCCTGACAGACAAGTGCTCTTCTTTGGTCTTCAGTTCAAGTGTTTTAAAACAAAAAATCTTCATTAAGGTATGATCGATATGTGATCAACTGTATATTCAAATTGTACAATCGGTTAAGTTCTGACATACGTATGTGCCTGTGAAACCATCACTACAGCCAAGATAATGCACCTCCCTGTCACCCCAAAGTCTCCTCATGCCCTTTTGTAATCCCTTCTCAGCCCCTTCCACCTCCCCAGGTAACCACTACCCTGCTCTTTGTCATAATAAATCAGCCTGCATTTTCTAGGGTTTCATACAAATGGAATTGTACTGTATATACTCTTTTCATTTCCCTTTTTCCTACCCAGCATAACTATTTCAAATTCATTTGTATAGCTTTATAAAACACAGCATACTTTGTTTATCCATTGACTGCTAATGGACATTTGAGTTGTTTCCAGGTTTGGCCATTATTGACAGAGCTGATGTGAACATTTGTGTACAAGCCTTTGCTTGTGGGACACGTAGGTTTCTCCCCCCACCCCCACTTGGGCAGAAATCTGGGAGTGGAATAGCTGGGTCACAAGGTGTATATATTTATGTTTAGGGCTTTTATTGTTGTTGTTGTTGTTGTTGCAGTTTTTGGCAGGGGCTGGGTTTGAACCCACAACCTCTGGCATATGGGGCCGGCGCCCTACTCCTTTGAGCCACAGGCACCACCCATTATGTTTAGCTTTTTAAGAAACTGCCAAGATGTCTTCCAAAGTAGTGGCACCATTTTACATGGCTACCAGCAGTATGAGAGTCCTGGGCTGGGAAGACAGAATCAGACATCCCTGGACAACCTGAGAAAGTGTTGAATGAAGGTCTTCCTGAAAAACAGGTACTCAGTTTGCCTTTTGAAAAAAATGAGTGAATGTTTTCTCAGGCATCACAGCGCATTTAATGTTTCCTTTTTGCTTCAAAGAGTAGGGAACTACCCATGGGTACCCTGAGGGAATTCAGTGGGCAGCTCACTGTGGACGGGTTCTTCTCTCTTGTGGTTCCATCTGTTTTTGTTCCTCAGGACATGAAATGACACATTTCAGAGGGACGGAGGCTTGAAGCATATTTCCTCCAAAGGTAAATGAATAACTCTGCAATACTGATAATACTGCTGTTCCCCAGATCTGACTGATCACGTAAAATTTTTGCCTATGGGAATGTTTGCATAAGAATGCAACTTATGAAGATTCCTTAGAAATGAAAAAACTGTGGCATCTTGATGCAAAATGTGCCTCAACCTTGTGTTTGTCACAACATTGCCCCTTGGGCCTAGAAGCTTCCTAGGGTAATGCCTAGTTGGGTAAACTCGGCAAGTGCTGGAGAAGAGAACTTGGGTCTTGGCAATGTCCACTGTGATCACATGAAAGAGTTGCCTTCAGTGCATAAGTATCTGCAGAATGATTATCTTCCCAGAAGCAGGGACAGCATTTTCACAATTGGTGTAGGTTTCCATCGCCCTCTCCTGAGTGGGTGATTCCACAGAGCCATGTCTGTTTGCATAGTAAAGTGCTGTAGGTGAAAGTCCTAAGTTTTCATTCTTAGCACCAGAATGGCACCTCCACAAACATTTATGTATTTATAGGAATTCACTTAAAGACAAAGGTGCCATTCAAATCACTTGGGAAAGAAGGAACCAATTGTAAATTTCTGGAATTTCTTTTTGTGCAAGTTGTGAAAAGGCATGCAATTTTTATGTTTTCCAAAAGTATATTTGATTTTCCCCGTAACATTTATTCAATTTTTTTTTTTTCTGGTAGAGACAGAGTTTCACTTTATCCCCCATGGTAGAGTGCTGTGACATCATACAGCTCACAGCAACTTCCAACTCCTGGGCTTAGGCGATTCTCTTGCCTCAGCCTCCCGAGTAGCTGGGCATTTATTCTACTTTTTTTTTTTTTTTGAGACAGAGCCTCAAGCTGTCCCCCTGGGTAGAGTGCCGTGGCATCACAGCTCACAGCAACCTCCAACTCCTGGGCTCAAGTGAGTCTCCTGCCTTAGCCTCCCAAGTAGCTGGGACCACAGGCGCCTGCCACAATGTCTGGCTATTTTTTGGTTGCAGCCGTCATTATTATTTGGCGGCCCCGGGCTGGATTCGATCCCTCCACCTTAGGTGTATGTGGCTGGGGCCTTAGCCACTTGAGCCATAGGCGCTGAGCCTATTCTACTTTTGAATACTCTATTCTCCATTGATCTCTTGGTCAATTCCTGCGTCTGTCCCACAGTTTAATTACTACAGCTTTATACTATATTTTAACAGCTAATGGAATATATCCTCCCTCATTGTTCTTCCGTTTAAAAAATTTGTTGGAGTTTTCTCTTTATGTAAATTTTAGAATCAACTTAAATTCTACAAACCCCTTGGGATTTGTGTGGTATTGCATTTTAATTGTAGATTAATTTTTCTCTCTAACCATGTAATGTGAGGATCATGTTTTGGAGCAGAGAGTACCTTGAACACATTGGTGCTTAGTATTTCATTTTTGCATTTTTATTTTTTTTTTTTAGAGACAGAGTTTCACTTTATCGCCCTCAGTAGAGTGATGTGGCGTCACAGCTCACAGCAACCTCCAGCTCTTGGGCTTAGGCAATTTTCTTGCCTCAGCCTCATAAGTAGCTGGGACTAAAGGTGCCGGCCACAATGCCCAGCTATTTTTTTGTTGCAGTTTGGCTGGGGCCACGTTCAAACCCACCACCGTTGGTATATAGAGCCCAGGCCCTACTCACTGAGCCACAGGCGCCACCCCATTTTTGCATTTTTAACAAAAACCTTTTTATTATTTTGTTTTTAGAGATGAGGGTCTCACCCTGGCCTCAATGCTAATGTGTAGTGGCCCATCACACTCATTGCAACCTTGAACTTCTAGCCTCTTGTGATCCTCTCACCTCTCAAGTAGGGAGAAATATAGGTGTGTGCCATCATGCCTGGCTAAATTTTTTGTTTGTTTGTATTTTGAGATAGAGTCTCACTATGTTGTTCTCGGTAGAATGCTATGGCATCACAGCTCACAGCAAGCTTAAATTCTTGGGCTTAAGCAATTCTTTTGCCTCAGCCTCCTGAGTAGCAGGGACAATAGGCACATGCCACAACACTCGGCTATTATTTGGTTGCAGTTGTCATTGTTGTTTAGCAGGCCTGGGCTGGGCTCAAACCTGCCAGCTTCAATGTATGTAGTTGGCACCCTACTCACTACGGGCGCCGAGCCACGCCTGTCTAATTTTTAAAATATGTTTTGTGGAAATGAGGTCTTACTAGGTTACCCAGGCTAGTCTTGAACTCCTGGCCTGGGGTGATCCTCCCGCCTTAGCCTCCCAAATTCTTGGGATTAAAGGGTGCTTAATATTTTTGATTTAGAAAACATACTTTCTTGCTAAATTAAATATTTCATGTTTGAAACCAAAGGTAATATTTACAATATTTACTGCACATCTCTCTGTGCCAGATAGCACTAGGAGGTGAATAGTCCACAGAAAACAAAACCATTGCCTGCCGTCAGGGCCCTCACTGCCGGCTGCAAGGAGGCAGACACAACAACAGGAAATCACAGTACGATGTGCCTGATGCTTCACCATCATAAAGGATACACAGGGAGGGACACCAAGCCTAGTTTTGAGGGTCAGGAAAGGCTGCCTGGAGGAGATATTATGTAAGCTGAGACCATAAAGGCAAGGAGGAATTAGCCTGTTGTGTGTGTTTAGATGAGGCTGGAGAGACCAGTAGAAGAATATTAGGAAAAGCCTTCCCAGCCAGATTCTCCACTTGATTCCAGTGTCTAAGGAACCTTGGAAGGGTGTTAGGTAGAGCCTGGCATTCTCAAAGCAAGGCAGGAAAGTGGCTAAGGGGCCAGTGGATATTGATGACAGAGGTAATGATGTCAGGGGATTGTTACAGTAGGAAGGCAGGAAGCTCATTGATTTGAGAGTGCTTCATGGGCAGAGCAAAACTCCATGTCTGATTTGTTCCTTCTGGTTTCTGCAGTATAGAAGCCAAACTGAGCTGGGCTGGGGTCTCAACCATGTCATTTACCAGCCATGTGACCTGGAACAAATAACTCCCCCAACCCCAGTCCTTTTATTTGAGAAATGGGGCTGTTGCGAGGATGTGTGAAGTGTCAGCACCACATGTGGCCCATATGGCATTTAAACAAGTAACAGTGGCAGTTGTGAGGACAGTTTGATCATCTGTAAATTGCCCTCTCCTCTTGAAAAGGAAAGGGAAGGGGAGGAGAGTAATACCATCTCTTATAGACTGTTTCCTCCAGTGCCATTTTAAATCATCTGACATTGCTGCCAAGGCACTGACCGCAGAATCCCACCCAGTTCCCATGGAAGGTTTTCCTCCAGGGAGAATTCAACAGTAGGGAGAACCCAGCCCTTTACATCATGGAGACTGGTGGTTGATGGCATGCATGACACCCGTTTCACTCAGAGCCCTCAGTCAAATGGCTAGAATGTGCTCGGGGCAGCTGACATACCAACCAGGGCCTTTCATGTGATTTAATCTGACAGACAAAGAGGAGTGTATAATGATCATGCTGTGGCTGAGACTTGCAGGGCTCCTGCAGTTCTGTGTACTTCCATGGAAAATTAGATTGTCACTGCAGCTCTAGTGTAATGAGTCTCTAATGCCAGGAATTGTGTTAATTAATAATTTGTAAATGTTGACTTTTAAGTCAGGATTTCTTTTTCTTTCTTTTTTTTTTTTTAGAGACAAAGTCTCAACTTTGTCACCCTCGGTAGAGTGCCATGGCATCACAGCTCACAGCAACTTCCAGCTCTTAGGCTTAGGTGATTGTTTTGGCCTCAGCCTCCCAAGTAGCTGGGACTACAGGCACCTGCCACAACACACAGCTGTTTTTTGTTGCAGTTTGGCTGGGGTTGGGTTTGAACCCACGACCCTCGATATATGGGGCCAGCACCCTACTCACTGAGTGAGCTACAGGTGCCACCCAAGTCAGGATTTCTTTGTGGGTGAATAATTTGCTTTGAATAGCTTTGGACAAATCTACATGGGATATCATAAAAGGGCAAAAAATTGCTTGGCATTAGCCCATTTACAGTATGTTAGAAGGTTGGCCAGCTCAAAGACTGTGTCCATCAAAGGAAAGATAAATAGAAAATGTTTGCTTCTGAAACTTAAAAGGAGGCTCTCGCAGTGAGGCGCAGTGGCTAACACAGTAATCACATCCCACAACTTTGGGAGACTGAGACAGGAGGATTGCTTGAGGCCAGTGGTTTGAGACCAGCCTGGGAAGTACAGTGAGACTCCATCTTTAAAAAAATTTTTTTTTAATTAGTCGTGTGTGTTGGCATGTGCCTGTAGTCCTAGCTGCTTGGGAGGTTGATGTGGGAAGATTGTTTGAGCCCATGAATTGGAAGCTGCAATGAGCTGTGATCATGCCATTGCACTCCAGCCTTGATAATAGAGCAAGACCATATCTCTTAAAAAAGAAAAAGAAAAAAAAAGGAAGTTGTTGGAAGGTTCAATGGGTCATTGCTGAGATGCATCCTATAGGTTGCAGAGAGAGTCTCTGGGAAGAAGTATAACCCTGACTAGAGGGAAGAGGCCTAAATCTGGCAAACAGTTGGGAACCTCATCTTCTGTGCATTCAGAAGGCAGGATTTTCTAGTTCATAAAATCACCAACTCCTGGTAGAAACAGAGTTTTTCATTTGTTTGTTTCTTTGAGACAGAGTCTCACTTTGTCACCCTTGGTAGAGTGCTGTGGCATCATTGCTCACAGCAATCTCAAACTCTTGGGCTCAAGTGATTCTCTTGTCTCAGCCTCCCAGGTAGCTGGGACTACAGGTGCCCACCACAACGCCTGGCTATTTTTAGAGACAAGGTCTTTCTCTGGATCAGGCTGGTCTTGAACTTGTGAGCTCAAGCAATCCACTCACCTTGGCCTCCCAGAGTGCTAGGATTACAGGCAAGAGCCACTGCACCTGGCCAGTTTTGTCTGCTTTCTCTCCAAATGTGCACATCTTTTACCATTTCCAGGAGCCAGAAGCTACCACAAGTGAATGAGAGATTTTCTCACCAGCTCAGTTCAGATACTTGGAAAAGAAATACATAGCACCTGAAAATCAGGAAAAGACCGAAAGAGCCTCAGTACAGCCCAGTGGAGCTATTTACAGCTCGCCACATAGAACAAGAGTTTTCTTAGGTTCCTGAGTCTGCTGGAGAACCCTAAGAGGAGATGGTTTGGGTGCAGCCTTTCCAGAAGGCAGCACCAGTGACCAGAGCATGGACAGACTTCAGTTCTAGACCCAGAGCAAAGGCAGGTTGAAATGTGCTCTAAAAACAAGGGTCTGCCCTTGAGTTCTTTCTCTGTAACAGCTTTGCTTCCTCCACCAGTGGAAACTCTTCTCATTTTGCATAACACTTTAATTTTATTTTGTGGGTAGGAGAAATGTGACTCTCAGTGAGAACACGTGTTATTTATTGTGTACCTCCCTATACACGTGACAATAGCTGTCATCAGAAAGAAGCAAGATGCTATAAGGTGACTGCATTGCAGAAGGAGGACAATGGCCTCTGGGGTTAGCAGATGTGTTGTTTCATTGCAGTGACCCATTGAGGGTGAGTGCCTTGGGCCAGAGGCGATGTGGATGACACACAGGGCTTATTCTTTTTGTCCTTTCAAGTTTCACCCTTGGCCTGCACAGATTCCTGGGTTCAGAAAAGACTTTGGATGTATAGCCACACAAAAATATATGGTGCTGTTGTTGACCTATTTTTAAGGAAGAGAAAGAGGAAGGGATAGAAAAAGTTTGACAACTTGAAACTGTGTCACCCAATTGGGGTAAGGTTTTGGCTGTTCATCTGGTTTCCACACAATCTATGATGGATTTGGAGCAGGGACAAGAAAGAGGACAAAACCAGAAGCCCGATGTTAGCCTGGAGAATTCAAGAAGACCTCATTGTGGGGCTGCATTTAGAGTGTGTGTGTGTGTGTGTGTGTGCGCGCACGCACGCGCACGTGCACATGCATACTCCAACTAGTTTCTGTTGCTGCTTGCTCTTATACACCTGTGTGCCAATAGCTGCCAGGAAGCTTTTTGATGGGTCTCTAAGCAAGATGTAAAAGCAACCCCTAAGACACACACACACACACAAAAGAGGGGGCATACCTTATAGGTTAAAAGAAACTTTCTTGAGATGCAGTTACTTATTGAGAATTTACTGGCAAATATGGTTAAGGGTCATTTCAAGACCGATAAGCTTTTGGATCAATAACTTAACAGTCCATTAAGGGATGTTTCTTAACTTATCTCTGTGCTTGCTGCATCGTATCACGTGGTTGCCCTGAAATGAAGGGGACATAGGATCCAGTTATTGGTTTTTAAATTCCATTGCTTGGAAAGACTTTTGCAGTCAAGGTCAGTGTGATCCCTGTTTCAAATACTGCTCTTTTTCAGATTGCAGGTTCTGAAATCTGAAGGTTTCATATTGGGGGAGGTTACATTTTGGGGGATTCCGGATATGGTCAGTCCTGCCTCTTTGTGGATCTGTGTTACAGCTTTGTGAAGTACATTGTCAGTCTTAATTCTGTTTTGCATATAGAGAAAAAAAATGAATTGTTGAATGACAGAGAGCCTCAGCTAGCACAAAGCAGCAAGACAGAGAGAAAATCATCATTATCTCCCAGGCTGGGCCTGGGCCAGTGGAAATTTCAGAGCCTTTGCAGTTAATAATTTGATTGAGAACCCACCTAGCTTTCTACTCTGTTTCAAATCTATGGGTATATAGGTAAATATTACCAAAATATAGCAACAGAGTCACAGGAATGATGATTTTAAAATTAATAATCAAAATAGCCAAAAACCAAGTATTTAGGAACCATAAAAGTTTTAGTCACTATGGTATGCATGATAAGAAAGTTTATGAATGCAAGTATTTTTTTCATCCACCATCTGTGATATTGTTTACAGAAGAAACTGAGGTTATAAATCTCCTGTGACTGCTTCCTGCAGACATCTGCTTGCAAACCTCTGGGTAAAAAGTTTGTGTCTATACTTTTTAATGAAGTCTCTTTATAGAGTTTAATTAGTCATTGTGTCTATGCATGAATCATTCATAATCTGGGTTTGCCACCAGCACATGGCAGTTAAAGTCAGATGAATAGAAATAATATTTTCAAGCAAAAATGTAAAATATTCTTCTGCCAGTTGTCAATGGTGTTGGCAACATGTTTTATAGAGATAAAAGTTGACTGGTAGCTGTGACAAGTTTTGGTTTGTCTTCTCGTCTTTGGGGGAGAAAATGAACAACATGAAAAGCACAAACTTCGGGGATCATCCACACCAGCACTCTGAAGGCTTCTCAGCCAGCCTTACAGCAGGAGGTGCTCTGAGCTTGTGAGAGCCATCAGTAATCACTGCCATGTGCACCTCGTATGGGTGATATGTTTACATGCATTATGGGTAATCCATCAAGTGACTTGGTCCACAGTCTCTGAGCTAATAAGTGGCAGAGCCTGGCTTTAAACCTATGCCTATCTGATTTCGGGTTCTCTGATCCAATCCTGTCTACTGCATTGTCTCAAAATGGAAAGTAAAGTTCAATAAGGGTGTAGTTAATGTGAAAGGTTGATTTAAAAGGTGATTAAAGTCATATACCCATGTTCACACAGCACAAACAGTAGCCCTAAAGTGGAAGCAACCCAAATGTCCCTCTGTGATAAATAGATAAACACAGTGTGCTCTGTACATACAGTATTAGTCAGCTGTTGAAAGGAAAGACATTCTGATACATGCTATGAGATAGATTTTTCTCATTTTTAAAAATTATCAATCAAGCATTTTCATTATTTCATTCTCTCCTCTATTTTCATTTGTACTTTTTTAATGAAAGATTATAATATGAATCTTCAATACATTTTTATCTAATTATTACTTTTACCACTTCCCAAACAATTTAAGAACCTCACAATAGTTAAATTTCATTTTTTCACTATTCTTCATGTTATATTGTTATGTATATTACTCAGATAAAAATCCCACAAAGCATTTCACTATTCTTCATGTTATATTGTTATGTATTTTACTCATATAAAAATCCCACAGAGCATTATAGTTGTCATTGTTGTAAGTGATCAACACTTATTTATGCATAACTACATTTAACAAGACATTTCTAAAGTTCTTCATCCCTTTCTGCATTTCTGTGCCTCCATCTGAGATCATTTTCCTTCCATCTAAAGAACTCCTTTAGTGTACCTGCTGGCAGTGATTTCTTTGCTTTTGTTTTTCTCTGAAAACATTTTTTTTATTTTAATATGTGAAGGATATTTTTACTGGATATAGCATTCTAGATTCAAGACCATTCCTTTCTTTCTTCCTCTCTTTTTTCCTTCTTTCTTTCCTTTTCTAAGCTTTAAAGATATAATATGAAAATAAAATATCTTTTTTTCTCCAGATGCTTCTAAGATTTTTCTTTCTGTCTTTGATCTTTAGGGCTTTGATTATGATGTCCTTAGGTTAAATTTTGCTTATATTTCTCCTTCTCAGAGCTCATTGAGTTGCTTTTTTTTAATATGTAGAATCTCAGTGTGTCACCATGGGTAGAGTGCAGTAACACCATTGTAGCTCACTACAACCTCAAACTCCAGGCTCAAGCTATCCTCCTGCCCCAGCCTCTTGAATAGCTGGGACTACAGGTGCCTGCCATGGTATCCAGTTAATTTTTCTATTTTTAGTATAGATGGGGTCTTGCTCTTGCTCAAGCTGGTCTGAAACTCTTGGCTTCAAGTGATCCTTCTGCCTCAGCCTTCCAATCTTTGATTATAGATATGAGCCCCTGCACTACACCCTCATTGAGCTACTTGAATTTGTGGGTTTATATCTTTCACAGGATTTGGAAAATTCATGGCCATTATTTTTTCCTCACCTACTTCTGATCTTTTCTCTTTTCTCTCTTCCTCTTGTGGTATATGAATTACCTGTAAAACTTTTTTATTATTTACTGTGTCTTTTATATACTGTTCTGTCCTTTCCATTCTTTTTCATTGTAGATGTTTATTTGTTTGTTTTTTGCAGTTTTTGGCTGGGCCTGGGTTTGAACCTGCCACCTTTGGTATATGGGGCCAGAGCCCTACTCCTTTGAGCCACAGGCGCTGCCCTCACTGTAGATATTTTAAATTGACCAGTCTTTGTGTTCACTAAACCTGTTTTGTCTTTATTTTTCCTGCTGTTAAACCTATCTAATGAACTCCTAATTTCAGATATTATGTTCTTAGATCTTAGAATGTCTATTTGATTACTTTTGTAGATTTCTAGTTCTGTTAAAATGCTCCATCTATTCATCCATTATATGCTTTCCCCCTCTTTTTAAAAAAACTTATTAATCATGATTTATTTTGAATTTAGCTCCTTGTCAGTCAAGCTGCTTTTGACACATTAGGTTTGCCAAGGGGTTCTTCTCACTGGCTCTTGGCATTTCAGCCATCTGTGTTTTTGAAAGTTTATTATTTCTCTTCTGTGGTATTTTTTTCCATTCCCTAACTGCATGGACTTCATACAGGGAGGGCACTAAGTCTTTGAGAACTTCCCAGGAGCTGTGAGCACAGTTGCACAAGACCCTGACTCTGTGTGGATATAGCTGCTTAGTGAGAGCTGGGGGAAATGCTGGTCTCCTGGGCTGAATCCACCTCACTCCTTAGCCAGCCAAGGCTACAACAATGACATTCAGGGTTGAATTTGTTTTTACTATTTTTACTCCTTATATATCACAAGTTTTAAAGCATTAGAAGAATAAACATACTTATAGGGAAAATAAGTTTGACATTCAACTCAGTTACCTAACGTTATTTTAATTTCTCTTCACTCTTTGTTTATACATCTACTTTAGGTAAGAACCATTGGGTTTTTAATTTTTTTATTATGGTAAAATGCACATAACGTAAAATTTACAGTCTTAACCATTTTAAAATGTACAAAATGGTGGCATTAAGTACACTAATACTGTTATGCAGCCCTGACCACCATCCATCCATCCTCAGAACTCTTTTCATTTTGTAAAACTCTATGCCCACGAAAGACTAACTCTCCATTTCCCACTCTCTTCAGCCCCTAGCAACCTCCATTCTACTTTTTGACTCAATGAACTTGACTTTTTCTTTTTGAGACAGAGTCTCACTATGTGGCCCTCAGTAGAGTTCCGTGGTGTCACAGCTGACAGCAACCTCCAACTCTTGGGCTTAAGCAATTCTCTTGCCTCAGCCTCCCAGGTGCCTGCCACAATGCCTGGCTATTTTGTTGTTGTTGTTGTTGTTGTTGTTGTTACTGTTGTTTAGCAGACCTGGGCCAGGTTCGAACCTGCCGGCCCCAGTGTATGTGGCTGGCGCCCTTACCACTTAGCTACAGGAGCCGAGCCTATGAACTTGATTATTTTTTTTAATTAAATCATAGCAGTGTACATTAATACTATCATGGGGTACAGTGTACTGTTTTTATATACAGTTTGAAATACTTTCATCCAACTGGTTAACATAGCCTTCATGTCTTTTATTTTAAGTGCCTCACATTAGTGGAATCATAGTCTTTTTGTGATTAACCAATTTCACTGGCACAATGTCCTCAAGGTTTACCCATGTCATAGCATGTGACAGGAGTGACTTCCTTTTTAAAGTTGAATGATATTCCATCATATGAATAGATCACATTTGGCCTATCCCTTCATTTGTCAATGGTCATAAGTTTTTTCCGTGTTTTAGCTTTTGTGACCAGTGCTGCTATGAGCTTCAGTATACGAATATCTCTTTAAGACCCTGCTTTCAATTCTTTTGAATATCTGCCCAGAAGTGGAATTGCTGGAGCATAAAGATAATTCTATTTTTATTTTTTTGAGGAATCTCCATATTGTTTTCCACAGCAGCTGCACCATGTCACATTCCCACCGACACCAAGAGCTCCAAATTCTTCACATCCTGGTCAACACTTGTTATTTTCTGTTTTCTTGGTAGAAACCATCCTAATGTGTATGAGGTGGGATCTCATTGCGCTTTTAATTTGCATCTCTTTAATGATTAGTTAAGTCAGGCACATTTTTATGTGTTTATTAGCTACTTATATATCTTTTTTGGAGAAATGCCTGCTCAAGTCTTTTGCCCATTTTTGAATCAGGTCAGGGTTTGGGGGTTGAGGTTTAGGAGTTCTCTATCTTTTCTGGATATTAATTCCTTGTCTGATATATGATTTGCAAATATTTTCTCACGTACTATAGATTGTCTTTTTACTCTGTTGATACTGTCCTTTGATGCACAAAGTTTTAAATTGTCATGAAATTCACTTTGTTTAATTTTGTTGTTGTTGCCTAAACCTTTGATCTAAGAAATCATTGCTGATCCCAGTGTCATGAAGCTTTGCCCTAAGTTTTACTTCTAGCAGCTTTATAGTTTTATCTTTCATGTTTCAATCTTTAATCCATTTTCAGTTAATTTTTTTAAGTTTTTTTTCTTCTTTTAGAGACAAGGTCTCATTGTTTTTCAGGCTAGATTGCAGTGGTATGGTCACAGCTTACTACAGCCTTGAGCTCCTGGCTCATTTGATTCTCCTGCCTCAGCCTCCTAAACAGCTAAGATTTCAGGTGCATACCAGCACACTCAGTTAATGTTTTTTTAAAAAGTGTGGAAATGGAGTCTCACTATATTGCCTACTCTGGTCTCAGATGCTTGGAAGAGTGCCATAGCATCACAGCTCACAGCAACCTCAAACTCCTGGGCTTAAGTGATTCTCTTGCCAAGTCCTCCCAAGTAGCTAGGACTATAAGCACCTGCCACAACGCCCGGCTATTTTTTTTGTTGTTGTAGTTGTCATTGCTGTTTAGCAGGCTTGGGCCGGGTTTGAACCTGCCAGCCCTGGTGCATATGGCCAATGCCCTAACCCTGAGCTACAGGCGCCAAGCCAGATTCCTGGTCTTAAGCAATCCTCTTGTCTAAGCTTCCCAAAGCACTGGGATTACTGGTATGAGCTACTGTGCCTGGCCATTTTGAGTTAATTTTTGTATATGTTGTTAGGTGAGGGTTTGACCTCACTCTTCATCATATAGATATTTACTTTTCCTAGCAACATTTTGGGGGGAGGCTGGGACCAGGTTTGAACCCCCTACCCCTGGTATATGGGGCCAGCGCCCTACTTCTTTGAGCCACAGGTGCCGCCCCAACATTTTTTTAAAAGACTATCCGTTCCCCCTTGAATGGTCTTGACACACTTGTCAAAAATCATTTCAACACATATGCAAGGATTTTTTTTGAAGAGACATTAGGTTTTTATAGCTGAAAGACACTGCAGGAATTAGCTAATCTAATGCCTTCTTATTACAGATGAGGAAACTGAGGCCTGCCCTGGGTTTTATAGTGACAGAGCTAGGATTCCATTCCAGGCCTAACTTTACATCTGATGCTTTAAAAAAACTGGTTGTTACTTTTGCTTTGTTTCTAGAGTAGTATTATGCCAACTACCACTTTGATAGGAGTGGCAAATGTATTTTTCATTCTGCTGAAAGTATATATGACTTACCTATCTCCCTGACCTTTCCTATGGAGCAGTCATGGGCAGCACCTGTGTTTTGAAGTGTTATCACGTTGAGACTAGTCCACTTATTTTGTGGGTTCTCATTTTCTCTGACATTTAGTTTTTAGAGTTATTGGAAGGGTCCTGAACACAGCTATAGAATAGCCTTCTGCAGAACACCTTCTTAGGGATATTTGTCTTTATTGCTCACTGGCAAGGAATTTGTTCTGTGGATTTTCCAGCAGCCTAGAGCCTCTTTCTCTCCTGCCTACCAAAAAGACGACCCATGCTGGGCCACCATCCCAAGGGTCAGGTTGGCAGGATGTGGGCTGAGGGTGGAAGTGGGGATGGGAGGAAATATGAATTACACAAAATTCCAAAGCATATTTGAAATTATGCCAGTCTTTGTATTTCCTGTGCTGCATTAGCTCATTTAAGAGCTATTGAGTCCCTCTTAGCGGTACTGTGAATACTTTGCTGGAAGCCAACATAACCCCACAAAAGAATAAGACAACTCTTTTATACTTTCTGGAGGAGGTAAAGAGGGGAGGAAGCTGCCCTGGGGGACCAGGGAGAGAGGAGGAGAAATGGATCCAGGAGGGTCAGAAGAAATAGTAAGCCAAAGAAGCACAGGGGAAGCCTAGGGCAGGCTGGATCAGAGAGAAGAGAAGGGCATGAGCCATAGACTGTTTTCAGGACACAACTAAGGGAGCAAAGCACAGCTGGGCTGGGAGGATAGAGGGTAGTTTTGGTTTAGATTTAACAGCAACATTTGTGGTAAGGTGGCATTTACCTTTAGGTTAGGGGTTGGTTTACTAGTTGTCAAAAGCAGTGACAGTCACAGTCTGCCCACTAGGATAAGTATACGTAATTAGGAAGGAGGTCAAAGAGGGAAAAGGGCCTGGGCAGAAGTGTCTTCCAGCCTTTGTGGGTAAGAATCAGTGATACACATTCTAGGTTCTAGCCTTTGCCAGAACCCAGAAAATAACTAAATAGCTGGACTGAAATTTAAAATCTTGCTTTGTGGTTTGAGCTATTTCTGTTAATACCAAACCCTGGATCTTTTGGAGTCTTCAGTTTCAGTGTGGCCGTGTCAGTGGATGTCAGTGGAAATTCTGAACTTTGTGCTAGTGGCAGGGTGTGCGTAGGTATGTGTTTAGAAGTGGGCTTCACTGGGTCCCTCACTGGTCTTCTGGGAAGTGAGGAAGGATGCAGACATACTGGTGAATACTGAATGTGCCATAAATTAGACTATTAAAGGAATTAAATTATAGAAATTCTTTGTCACAAAACTCTCAAGATATTTGATTCCTAATGAGGAAACACACACAAAGACTTGAGACTGGGTGTCACTTGTCGCTCAGTGAGTAGAGCGCCAGCCCCATATACCAAGGGTGGCGGGTTTGAACCCGGCCCCAGCCAAACTGCAACAAAAAAAATAGCCTGGCGTTGTGGCAGGTGCCTATCATCTCAGCTACTCAGGAGGCTGAGGTAAGAGAATTGCCTAAGCTCAAGAGCTGGAGGTTGCTATGAGCTGTGATGCCACGGCACTCTTACCAAGGGCAACAACAAAAAAAAACTTGAGACTCTAATGTCCACTTGGCAAACGTGCCCCCCCAATCTGATGATGCCTGTGACTCTTGTAGCAGGTAGCCTACATAACCTGGAGCTCCCACGTTGTCTCTTGTCCTTAAAGTATGCTACTTTAAAGAAAAAGAAAGAAAGAAAGAAAGAAAGAAAAGCTCTTGGAAGTAATTTTCAAGTAAAAGTAGTGGTTTTGCTTATTTTTTTAAGACACCACTGAAGGAGCCCCTGCCTCCTGCCAGTCACATTTGCTAAATTACAAGTGCCCACTCCTGCTCCAGCAGTGCCCTTTTTGCATGTTTTTGCTCATGGTCTTTTATAGCAGCCATGGTCTGTGAATGGATAAACAGAGTCCTCTATACCTGTGTGGACAGCATTTATTAACCTCAACTTAAGTTAATTGCCTTCAGTCTTCCCCCTTCAAACTAGGGGTTCACATAGTAAAAAGGAAGAGGTCTTGGATTTGAAATAAGGAGACATTTAAAAGTTTTTGGCTGCTTTAAACAGAATTAGATAGGAGTTCCCAGTTTAGTTCAGTGTAGGGAGAGGTCTCCTCATCTGGACTCCAGGAAAGCCTGAGGGAGGCCAAGAAGTGAGCAGGGCCCTGGGGTCGCATCTGTGGATTCCCCTCCTGCTCTGCAGGAACAGGCAGGCTGAGTTATTTCAGACTTAGAACCAACGGGAGCCCAACCCCACCCCTCACATCCCAGAGGAGAAACCAAGGCTCTAGTGGCCTGAGTCATGTTACTAGTCTGTGGTAGAGACTGTCACAGAGACTGTCACTGTCAAGTATGGGACCCCTATCTCAGCTTGGAACTGTCCTGATTGGGACCAAGGAGCATCGGGATTTGAACAGAAATGAGAAACATGAAAGTGATTCTTCCAGATGTCACCAATCTCTAGCAGTCTTATCTGTTGGTTGATTGACATTCTGGGACCAAGTTTTGGTGGGGAGGAAATTAGATTCCAGGAGAGGCTGAGACTTCAATGGTCCCTTCCCCCTAGTTCCAGAGAGACAATTGCCTGTGACTGGTTCTTTCCTTACAACTCCAGGATGTATGACAGTGGAGAAATGAGGGCTTAAGTCACGGGCCATCCAAGGGCCCCTTCTCTGCTGGACCCAGGACAAGGGCCAGCTTCTTGGCTTCTTATGGTCTCGATTGGGCTGAGATAGCGCCCTTAGTGCTGGGTCAGGTTCCTAGCTCTGCTTGGGCATTTTAAGAGGCTGAGCTGCACCTTCCACCACCGGCTTGCGTCCTGTCACATAGACCTCACTTTGCCTATCTGGCAAGAGAAGAACACTAATCCCAGCTTGGGGCAGGGCTGGTGGAGATCTGTCTAGTCCTCCGGGGACCCCACCAGTGCATTCAGCAGGCTGTTCGCTCTTGGAGCGGGACTCTGGGGGGCGGAGGCTGGAGAAATGAGGATGCAGCGCGGCACAACCCTGCCGCGCTCAGGCTGACTGGCCAACGGGGCCCAGCGGGGCTCTCAGCTCCCCAAGACTTGGCGGCGCTGGGAGAGGGCAAGCTGGACGCTGTCCGTGGTGCTGAAGCGGCGGCCGCAGCGGGGAGGTGGGCCCGGGTTCGCCGGGCAGCACACACCCAATCCCGAGATCGCCTTCCTTCTCCCCGGCTCGGAGTGGCGGTGGCAGCCGGCATTGCACCCAGATGGACTGAGACTGAGGCAGCAGGAAGGCGACGTCCGTGCCGACAGCTATATGAGCCCCAGCAGCCTCCAGGCAGGACTCACATCCACACCCGGGAGCCCCTTCCTAGGGTGAGTCGGGGCAAATAACCCAGGGATGGGGTGAACAAGTTCTGGGGCATAGGATCTCTTGGGCTTTAAAATTTTCCTTCAACATTGTAAATTTTTTTGTAGCTCAGATCTTGAGCAGCTTGCAGGGCTGAGGGCAGAGAGCTCAGCCCCAGCACTCTTCTAGTCCTGGAATAGAGGGCAAGCCCCTCCGTCCTCACAAGCCAGGGGACAAAGGGTTTAGACAAAATACATCAGTCAGAATGCATGTCCTCCTCCCCACTCTGGGTGCTGCCCACACCAGGGCACCAGGAAAGGCTGTTTGTGTAGGGTTGTGTCACAGGGGTGACATTTCCCCTTCTCTGGGCAAGGGGCTGGCCCTGGGTAGCCCAGCCACTAGAATTTGGCCAAGACAGAGGGCCAGCCATCTTTTAGCAGAGGCTGCACGTAAGAAGTCCTTTCCCTGTCTCCCTCCTGTCTTCATAGGCACCTGAGCTGCCATTACCAAGGCTTCAGAGTGAGGGTCACTCCAGTGTACCTGGCTGTTGTTGCATATGAGCCGGACTCAGAAGAGCTCTGGAATGGATACAGGGCAGGCTTTCCGTGTGTGTGTGTGTGTGTGTGTGTGTGTTTTCCCAGAACACCAAGAGCATTTTAAACTCCAGTGGTGCTTGTCACAGGAAAAGCCCTTCTCCAGCCAGACTGTGCCTCTGAGTAAGCACTTTGGGGTCACGCTGGGAAACTACCCAGCCAGAGGAGCCTTGGGCTTCCTCAAACCCTAAAGCTACCCCCTCCTGCCTTGAGCCATCTGCTGAAGGAGGAAATGTGTTTAAACTTGATGGGTCATCTCTGCCTTCGATCCTACCAGCATTCGGTTCCCATCTCCATCACTTGGCAAGGTCAGACAGATAGACCTCTTAACTCTTAGAACTGGGTGGGCGGGCTTCGGGGGGGCCTTTACTGCCTAGAAAAAGGGGTTTTGGTGTGAGAGGGAGGGGAGGGAGTGGAAAGGGGGAGGTAGAAATAGAGGAGAGGGACCACCAGGGCCCTAAAGAAGTCTAGTTGTGCTAGATTCCAAGCAGTGTGAGCCACCTATTCTAACCCAATGGGTATAAAGGAAGCTTCTGAATTTCATAGTAGAGGACTGAGATCTGTGTTTTGTTCCATCTGTTTAGTCTAAGCTATGTGCATCAGAAATGACTCTGGTGGGCAACTTCCTTGAATCATCAGATGCTGTGTCGTGCTGATAAAATGAAAAGAGAGGTGGGGAAGATGTGTGAGATGATGTACTGGTTTTAGGGTCAGTGTGAGCTGCAGTAGTGCAGTAGTGCTGCAGTGCTGATGGAAATGCATGCCAAGAATATGTTAGCATTAATTGCATAAAGCAGATCACTTGGTACCCAGGTACCATTTGTCTCTCATCAGTGTTCTATAGAAAAGGAAGGTCATAAGGGAAATGTTTATTACTGCACATCTGACATATACTCAGTTTACATTATCCTTGATCACTTCTTTCCACCCATAGTTTTTTTTTTACTAACCATATAAACACCTGGTATTTTGGCTAGATGAATGAACCCCTTAGAGAATTGTTACCTGGAAGGATGGCTGACTCATGACTGTACTTTGACATCCTTGTTGGCTTGTTTCATAAAATATAAAGTCCAGAAGTACAATGGTGGCCAGCTAGGCAGTAGGGTCTTGTTTTTGTCTTTGGAAAACAGTATATTTGAGCTGCATAAGTTATTTATTTTGAGAATTACACTTATAGCCCAAAAGTTTTCTGTAGCTAGATTAAGTCAGGAAAAAAATACATATATACACAATTTAGCATGCTCCATACCTGTAAAGCAATCAGGATACCTATTTTTAACCATAGTCTGAGCAACTTAAAACCTCCTCAATAATTGAGGTAGGATCAAATTCTCCTCTGTAACTGAGGATAACGGTAGTTGAGGTTGACCCTGGGTGATTGATACACTGTT
This sequence comes from Otolemur garnettii, assembly GCF_000181295.1. Taxonomy (NCBI): domain Eukaryota; kingdom Metazoa; phylum Chordata; class Mammalia; order Primates; family Galagidae; genus Otolemur; species Otolemur garnettii. The sequence goes on from NW_003852689.1 coordinate 294,910, forward strand.
CTAGATCCAGCTCACAGTCTCTGTTCAGAAGTCCTAACTTGGTTGTATCACATGTGAGCCTACATTTATACATGGTTATAAAATGTGCATGGAAAATATGGACAGAATCTTTCTATCTGGATTTCTTAAAGCAGAAAATAAAGATGTAGTGATGAATATTTAGCAATATAACAAATTTCATTTTGGTGAAAGCAGCTGGGTTCCTGTATAATAATGAGCATTAGCGATGGTGATAAGAGCTATGTGAAAAGAAGTTCAGCTTTTTAGATCAAGAGACCTGAATTCAAATTCTGATTCTAACTCATTATTTACTGTATGCCATGACTTAGCCTCTTTAAGCCTTGATTTTATCATTTATAATGAAGACAGCAGTACCTGCATAAGATTAGCTCAATAATATTCTTAATATTTCTTGCCATTGTCTCTCTCCACTATGTATTAAAGGAACATGAATGTGTATACACAAATCCTCTCAAATTTGTGTGTATACTCAAACTGTTAAGGCAAAGAAAGGACTTGTGGCTTACCTCAAGGTAGCCTGGTCCTGCTGGAGGACCAGGAGCATTCACAAGGTGGGTACTGTCCTTGGGTCTGCTGTGATACAGGGACCTTTGCTAACCAGCAGTGGAGCAAAAGAACAAAGGAACTATTCCCTCTAGGAGAAATGGAGCCTAAATGCCACAGGCCTAGCAGGGTCCCTCTTCAGAGAAACCTCTTCCAGGAAAGGCTTCATGGCAAGGGAATTTTTGTTGCAGAGGGAGGCTGCTGCTGCCCCTCCTGAGGTCTGTCTTTCTGGTACTTGTTTCCTCCAGCAATGTGTATCTTCTCTGACTTCTGTCCTGTTTGCCCTGTGGTACACTGTTCATGGGCGGGTGCTTGCTTCAGAGCAGGCTTTCTTCAGTAACTCAGTCATCACAAGGACCCCATGAGATGAGAACCATTATCATCCTTCTTACACAAATGAGGAAACTGAGGCTCAGAGAAGTTAACTCTTAAGACCTTGGGCACCTGCCTCTCCAGCATGATGAGAGGGCACAGAAAGGAGGAGCAACACAGCCAAAGTCACCACAATCTTTAGGCCCACAGTCCAGTTGGTGCTATCTCCCCACACTGAGGTGACAGCACCCCATTATGGGGCAAGAGGAGGAGGAGGAATAAGCAGGGGTTAAGGCCAGTTGGGCAAATCACATCAAGAGACATTAGTGTCAGATAGCTAGCTTCCCTTCCTGGCATACCAAAGCACCCAGTCCTCACCTGGGGATGAGACTGTGACGTCAGCAGCAAGGACAGCAGCTACAGCAGTAAACAGAGCTGAAAGGGGAAGAAGGGCCCTTGGAAATCAATTAGGCCAACCTCTCATGATATGAATGAAGATCCTGAGGCCCAGAAAGGAAATGATTCATCCATGGAGGGGTTGGGGTTGGGTCTTTATTCCCCTACCCTGGACAGAAGCCTCCTCCTAATGGACTGCTCCATAATATCTCTGTGGGTTGCTTGGGTGTTGTTGGTGGCTCTGTCAGAAAGGGCTTCCTAAGTCCAGGGACCTCCCTGGATCACAGGGATGCCACTGAGCTGGACAGCTCTCCCCACCCCCAATCCCAGGCAGCTCCATCTGGCCCCTGCTGGTACGCGGTTATCGTTTGCAGACTGTGTTGATTTCTATTTCCCCTGGAGTGATGTGATAATTTAAAGGTTATTTAGCTGATTTTGTAGTTCCCTTAACTTGAGACCTTTCTCCAAAAGCACCCGCTGCTAACAGCCTGCGTACCAGGCACTAATATAAAAAGATGCTTTTGTTGCCCATAACCTTGAATTATTTGCAAAGTGTGTGTGATCTTTTGTAGCTGCTTTGCGTGTGTACACACACCCTGCCTCAGTGGTTACTTAATGAGTGTACCCATGAGCTTACTTTTTTAATTGAGTGGCATTTCATGGTGCACCATTCCTGCAGCCACACTCCTTTCCCTCAGCTGCCACATTCAGTTACTGGTCCTTTTCTATTTATGTCTCCCACCTTGAACTCCAGCCCCTCAACTCCTTCCTCTGCTTGCCTCCTGAGGTCATACCCTGTCCGTTTTCCTACCTCATTTCCTCTGAATTCTGTCCCTTCCCTCAGGCCATGCTGCCACTGCCCTGGGTCTGTTCCTCATTATTGGCTGACTTTTGGCAATATCCCTCAACCTGGGCACCCGCTTCATGATGCAGGGGCCCCTTTTAGACTTATCCCTGTGTGCCTCAGGCAGATTAATCTCTCAGGAACATGGATTCTGCTGTTGTCACTACTTTCCTAATGACCTTTTCATGGCCTGCTGCTGCCTCCAGGATGAGCACAGATGTCTCAGCCCAGCCTGGAAGACCTTCCTGCACACCAGCCCAGCCTGGAAGGCCTTCCTGCACACCAGCCTAGTTCCCTGTACTGCAAAACATGGAGCTATGGCCTCTATCTTGAAGCAGCAGCAGTGGGGGGGGGTCCCCCCATGCAATGTTCTTCCTCCCACCTGGATGTGTCCCATCCCTTCCCATAACTCCTCCAAGGCACCTTCCTTCCCTGAGCTCTCTTCCCCTGCCAAGACCCAGAGCTTGCTTGCTCAGTCATTCACAGGGTTCAGCTGAGTCTCACTGTGGGTCAGGTATAGTATAGGGCACTGGTAATACCAAACTGAGGGTTGTGGGTTGAATTGTATCCCTCCCACTCAAAAATATATGTTGAAATCCTAACCCCTTATAACTGTGACTGTGACTTTATTAGAAATAGAATCTTTGCAGTTGTAATCAAGCTGAGGTCATTTGGGTAAGCCCTAATCCAATATGATTGATATCCTCAAAAGAAGAGGGAAATTTGGATTTAGGTACACAGTGGATAATACCACATGAAGACACAGAGAGGGGAAGACCCCATGAAGTCAGAGGCAGAGGTTAGAGTTATGCTGCCACAAACTAGGAAACACCTGGGTCTGCTGGAAGCTGGAAGAGGCAGCAGAGGATCATCTCTTAGAGCAGGGGTGTCCAACTTGTAGGCTACAGGCCACATGCTGATTTTGTGAGGACTTTTTTTGTTTATCTGTGGTGTCAGATACCATGAAAAGTAAGCATATACCTTTTTTGCTAATCAGCTTTTATTAGTGTTGGTTTATTAATGTGTGGCCCAAGGCAACTCTTCCAGTGTTGGTAGAAGAAAAAAAAGAAACTTGAACATAGAGCATTTGGAGAAAGCATGGACTTGCTAACACCTTAATTTTAGACTTCTAGCCTCCAGAACTGTGAAAGGATAAACTTCTGGTATTTTAAGCTATCAGTTTGGCAGTCCTACGAAATGAATACAGTGATTAAGACCCCTTCCCTGCCATCCTAGTACTGACCATTTTGCTGGGAGACAGACCCAGCAGAACTTTATGACTCAATGTGGTAAGTGCAGCAAGAAGGACACGTGGCAGGATGCGATGAGGAAGAGCCCTCCTCCAAATAGCCTTCCAGCCTCGGGAAAGGAGCATACCTGCAGAAATGGTGCAGGGATTAGCATTATGAAATGCTCTTCAATTAAAAAGCAAGTTCACAGTATCATTAAGTAACCACTGAGGCAGGGTATGTGTGCTCACTCATAGAGCAGCTATAAGATCATACATTTTGTATATAATTCAAGTTTATGGTACCTGTCAAGGAAGGTTCCCTGGAGGAGGAGAGGAGTATTCACAGAGGAGCAAAGTCAGCCAAGGAAAAACAAAACAGATCAGTTCAGGCCAGGTAAGCAAAGGCTGGGGGAGGGAGGGAGCAGCCAGTGGAGCCAAAGCTGAGAGCAGAGTGCTGAGGCCCACAAGGCCTATGTCCTGATCAGCTGTGGTTTGTAAAGGAGTTTGAACTTGAACTGTCAGTACTAGAAATCCATGGAAGGAAAATGACAGGGAGCCTATGTTATTTTCAATAAATTGTCTCTGTAGTGTCATGGAGGATGGATCTGAAGAGGTAAACATGGAAGCTGAGATCTCAGAAGTGAGTGGGGGGTAGTGGTGGATCGAAGTGGAGAAGAGAGTGTAGATTTGTAAATTATTTTGAAGCACTTGGGGATCCATTGCATGTAGGGGCTCAAGGAGCAGGAGAAACCCCAGTATTCAACCCTTTGGTCTCTAGCTAATGCCTAGGGACAGAAAGAATTATCTGGAGAGGGAAAGATTGTCATGAGGAACAGAGGAGAGATGTTGGACTCAGGTGGGGCTGGATAAGGTGTAGGGGACAACCAGGAGACATTGAAGGTCTGGAGCTTGGATAGGAGGATCATGCTGGTGCTCGACAGGGACACATGAACAGGGAGATGGGATGTGGAGCAATGGGTATGGATGCCAGCACTGGGGATGAAGACTGATTCCTGCCTGACAGTGGGAATAGACAAGGTTGGAGGACCAGGAAATAGGGAGTTTCAAAGAGGGGTGGCTAGTGTGACTGAGGCCTGCCATGGGAAGGGCCTTTCAAAAGATACCTGACAGGGTCACTGGATTCAGAAATGACTCTTCCGAGCAGCAGTGCACCTGCCATTTCTTGCCTTCCCTCTATCTTCTGTCAGCACTTGCCTATGACAGCCTCTCTGTATTTTTGGTGCTTCTCTGTACATTCTTTGGACCATGCTGCCATGAGCAGGCCTGGGGAGGTGAACTCAGGTGGCTGTCTGGAGACCTGCATGGGTAGCCTATCCTGGGCCACATCCCTGAGCAGCCATAGTCGTTAATCTCAAGGTCACCAGTGTCCATGCCTGTAAGTTTCTGCCAGCAGCCAGGTAGCACAGGGTGAGATGAAGACTGCAGCCTGGCTGGATGACAGGTGCTGTACTTGAACCTCTGCTTCCTACACCTGGTTGCAGCTGTGTCCATTCTTTACAGGGCCCATCACCATGGGCAGCTCTGCTCCTCCGCTTCATGGGGATTGTGCCATGGGTGCGCCAAATGATCCAGCCCCTCTCTGATTGCTGCCTGCCAGGTTGGTCCGTGTGCACTGATGTGGTGGCTTCTCTGATGTGACTTCTGGGCCTGCCTGCCCCCAGAACTCACTTGTTATGTACCCTCCTTTATGCCTGACCTTCCACCATTAGAGAGTTGCTCATAGGGCACCACAAGTTTCAACATGAGCAGGAATTGATTCTGGCACATTCTTTCTGATCATACTGTGTTGAAGGATTACTTAGGAAACAGAAAATCAGAATATACTTAAATAATTCTAAGATATACCATAAAATTTAGTCTTCTTTCATGATCTCCCTTCATCTCACTCCCCTTCCAAAAGATAAACACACCAATTTGTTAACAGTGGGACTTTTCTAGGTCTTTTCTCTAGTGTGTACTTACACACACACATATGTAAATGAGATCGTATTGTACATATTGATAAGGAGCTTGCTTTTCCCTTACCAATATATTTGGAGATCTCTACATATTGATACAAATACACCTACCTCATTTTTGAAGAATGGCATAGAATCCCATTGCATTATAATTTATTTAATCCTTTCCTTCTGGGTGGACAACAAGGTTCTTTACTGATTACTACTATTCTGGAGAGTGTCATAGTGAACCTTCTTCTACATGCATCTTTGTGCATGTGTGTGAGCTTTCCCGCAGCATGGATTGCTAGGAGTGGAATTGCTAAGTTACAAGGACATGCACGTGATAAATATCAACAGATCAAAGTGTCAGCCAAAAAGAATGCATAAATTTATGTTATCCAACAGCAGGTATTGTCCACAGAGGCTACCCCCTCATTCTTTTTATTCTTTGTTACTCTGATGGATGAATGAAAAGGTATTTATTTGCTCTGTTTTGCATTTCCTTTATTACCAGTGATATTGCATATACTTTTATCTGTTTATTGACCAATCATATATATATGTTGCAACTTGGATATTCATGCTCATTGCCATTTGGCTCTGGGTATTAGTGAATATAATTGCTGATTTATAGAAGTTTGTTCTACTTATGGTTATTTCTCCTTTATTGGTTATATATTTTGCAAGCATGGTAGCTGTGGTGCTATGGAATTTCTAAATATTTATGTAGTTAGATCTGTCAATCAAAGGCTTATTTTTTTTGTAGTGGGGGGAAATGGAGCTTACAAGCTTAAAATGTTACATTCTTGACATTTTTGTGGTCTTTACTTGCTCTTTGACTTTGAACAAGACTCCTCAGCTTCAGTGAGCTTCACTTTTTCCAGCTACATATAATTATGCTATCTCTTCCACCCAGCCTCACCCCAGCTGCTACAAGGATTATGGAGAGGCTGTCTTTGAGGGGCTTTGTAGTCATTCTCAAACATCACAGTTAAACTAATTCCTTGATGGATGTTGCAATTGACTTCTAGCACAGGTCTTATATGGGGCATTGGTTTTTGGAACACTTGGCACCCTGTCACTTACATGGCTCACTTTTCACAGATGTGTTTTGAGTGTCTGTGGTGGTGATGCCAGCCTCACAGCTTGTAAGGAAGGGTATTAGCCAGCTGAAGCTACCATAACAAAATACTATAGCCTGGTGGCTTAAACAACACAAATTTATTCTGTTATGGTTCTGGAGGCTAGAAGTCCAAGATAAAGTGTCAGCAAATCCGGTTTCTTCTGAGGCCTCCTTGGCTTGCAGATAGCTGCTTTCTTGTTATGTCCTCACATGGCCCCTCCTTCTGTATGTTGTCTGTGTCCTCCTCGCCTCTTGAGGACACCAGACATACTGATTAGGGCCCACCTATGTGGTTTCATTTTATCTTAATTACTTAGTTAAATGCCCTATCTCCACAAACAGTTACATTCTGAGGTACTAGGGGATTGGATATCAACATGTGACTTTGGTGGGGGGACACAATTCCAACACATAACGAGACGGCATCATGTCTGGATGACAGTCAAGGAAGTGTACTTAACCCAGTGTGCAGGTTATAGATCTGAGCTCAGACTCATGCATTTGACTCCAAAGCCCAGGCCTCCCCAAGCCTGACTGGTATTAAAACTCTTTGGGCTCCACTGCCCTGACTTCCTGATCACTGTTCCACATCCCCACTATCCCAGGTCTCAGACTCAGGCTTCCTGAGCATACCATCTATTCTCTGCAGGCCCTCCTGCACCTCCCTCATCCTCTTGGGAAAGGGTTTCAAATAATAATTCAGTTAATTGAATTGTTACTTGTTACATTTTTGCAGTTGCTATAGGAAACATTGCACAGTAAGATAAAAGAATATTTGGAGTACAGCAAATTTCTCAGTAATCTAATCTCATGCCCTTACAAAGCTTTTTTTTTTTTATTTTTGCATGTTATCCTCCCTTCCCCACCCCCAAATATACATCTGTATTTTTCAGCTCTGGACTCTGTTGAAACATAATACTTCATGCTCTTGGCTTTTTTATTTCACATTATAGCTGACAGTCTTCCTGTCTTTATAATGATCATTTTAATGGCTGTATAATATTCCACTGAGTTGAGGTACACTAATGTTTTAAATCATCCTCACACTGTTCAGCATTTGAGTCTCCTAAAAAAAAAAAAAAGTAAAAGGGTGGTGCCTGTGGCTCAAAGGAGTAGGGAACGGGCCCCCTATGCCAGAGGTGGTGGGTTCAAACCCAGCCTCAGCCAAAAACTGCAAAAAAAAAAAAAAAAAAAAAAAGCATTTGTGTCTCCTATTGTGCTACTGTGGGTAGTGATGCAATGAATGTCTTTGTACAGAAAGCTTTTTGCTTCTCTTGAATTATTTCCTGAGGGAAAGGACATTAAGGGCAGCAGTAGCATCATGGCTCCTTGACTAGCTGTTACACCACTTTATGGAATAAGTATCCTGATGTCCCATGCCACCAGCAACAAGTGAGGATGTTAACTTCACTGTAATCTCACTGGAAGTATTAATAATTTAATATGCTTTTGACAATTTTATTTTTTGATAAGCAGGATGAGGCTGAGTTCAAACCTACTATCCCTGGTGCACAGGGCCGGTACTCTAACCACCAACCTATACTGACCAGCCTACTTTTGACAATTTTAATATGAGGTATGCCAGGGCTGCTTTAATTTGTGTTGCTTTAACAACCATCAGAGGAGGAGGAACATTCTGCAATAGGTTTGTATTTTTAATTCCTTTTGTTGTCACTTTCTTTAAAAAAAAAAAAAAGGGAAGAAAGAGATAATTAAAGACTAAACAAATGAACAATTATCCCTTGGGAATTCCAGCTCTTTATCTTGACAGATTTGTTGGTGCAAGTAATATTGAGGGTTCAACAAGCAGAAGGCCTTTTGGTTAATAACTGACATAAGCAATTAAATAGAGACTAAGAAGAACCAATCTCAGACCTGCCTGGTGGGACTGACCCCAAATGTCCACCCAGGCACCTAGGTTCCTCCAGGCAACCTAGCCTGTAGGCAGGCTGCCCTTTCCAAATGCATGTACAGGAATGCCACCACAGCCTGTACATGCAGGACACATTCTGCCAGACGCTGAGCTTCTGCTGCCCTGAAAAGGAAAGGGCATACATGGGCAGGCACTATCCCCTTTATTTCCTTTTTTCAAACTGATCTGAAACTCAAATTCAAACTCACCCCCATTCCATTTTTTTTTTGCTCTAAAATAACAATCAATTGAATTTTTTCCCTCAGAAGTTTGTTTTAATTGCCTAGCAACACATTATCATAAATTGCTCTTGAATTAATTATTTGGCTTTGGCACTAAATCATTTATTAATGGGGATGGCTGTCAGCATCGAAATGTGGCTATTCTTAGTACACTGCTTTTTTAAAGGTCTTCATTCTTGAGATATCCACATAAGGATGTGTGATAGACCCATGTATGTGTGACAGACCCTTGTAGAACTTGATTCTCCAAACACAGAGCTCGTCAGTGAAGAGCTTAAGTCCCACAGTGGTTGAGGACTATGGCCAATTCAAGTCAGGAAGCCACCATCACAGCTGGCTCCCATTGAGTAAAAGGTAGTGCAGGGGAGCAGAGACAGAAGGGGGCTGTGAAGGGGTATGCACTAGAAGTACACACTGGAGGAGCAGTGATGGAAGGGAGGCGGGAAGATGGGGCTTTTGATGAGTGCTTAAGTTGCTGTCATCAAGTCGTTGATCTAGTTATCCCTGCACACCTAATATATGCTTAGACCACATTGGAGGCTGAGAACAGTGAGAAATGGCCATAGTCTCTGCCCTGAAGGAGTAGGTCTGGTGCAGGAAGATAGACAAGTAAATAGGAAGCTATAGTCTGGTGCGCTAGGTCCTGGGGAAAAAAGAAGCTCGAGACACTCCAGAAGCCCAAACTTGAGGAAATTCACCTGTGATCCTTTGGGTTTTTTTGTTTTTTTTTTTTTTTTTGCTGTTGGTTGTTTGTTTTGAGACGGGGTCTCACTATGTCGCCCTGGGTAAAGTTCTGTGACATCACAGCTCACAGCAACCTCAAACTCTTGGGCTTAAGCAATTCTCTTGCCTCAGCCTCCCACGTATCTGGGACTACAGGTGCCCACCACAATGCCCAGCTATTTTTTGTTGTTGTTGTTGTTGCAGTTGTCATTGTTGTTTAACTGGCCAGAGCCAGGTTCAACCCACCAGTCTTGGTGCTGCGCTATAACGCTATAACCCTTAAGCTATGGGCACCAAGCCTGTGATCCTTTGTTTTAATGGGTCTGTGATTGTTTGTTTTTTGTTTTTTGTTTTTTTTTTTGAGACAGAGCCTCAAGCTGTCCCCCTGGGTAGAGTGCCGTGGCATTATAGCTCACAGCAACCTCCAACTCCTGGGCTCAAGCGAGTCTCCTGCCTCCACCTCCCAAGTAGCTGGGACCACAGGCGCCCGCCACAACGCCCGGCTATTTTTTGGTTGCAGCCGTCATTGTTGTTTGGCGGGTCCAGGCTGGGGATTTGAACCCGCCACCTTAGGTGTACGTGGCTGGCGCCTTAGCCCGTTGAGCTATAGGCGCCGAGCCATGATTGTTTGTTTTAATGGGTCTGTATATGCATAGTTTTCATACATGCTGCCTGATTTGCCTTCCAGCATTTTGTTTTTAAGGACAGTGTCTTATTTCTGTGGCATCATCACATCTATAAGTCTAAATGGCTGATAGTCCATGAACTTTATGAAATAAAGTTGATGAAATCTACCTTCTGTGTTAGACTCTTAGGTTGCTTTATTTTTGCAAAAATGGTATTGGATACCAAGTTTCCTTCTTCCTTCCCATTATTCACTTGTGATGAGTCCAATTCATCATACTGTATGGCAGGATATGGATGTGCTTGTGGTTCTTACTGTTGTAAGAACCTTCTTGCCTTGTTGTCTCTAGAGGCCTCATACTAGTTTCTGGTGCTGCCTTCAGTGCTTCAGGGAACTGTTTCTCTGTTGCCTCCAGTACAGGGCTACACACACACATACCCCAATATACATATACAAACTTTAGCTGAGTGGGTGTTGTGCCACATTTTTGGAGCAAAGGAGGGAACACAAGAGGAAAGAGTGCCAGAGTCTGATATACTTAGAACAGGTTCTCAGCTGTTGTATTGAGCGTACACTCCTTAGGGCCACAGTGGGAGCAGGAGGGCCTATAAGGAAACTTTGTAAGAGTCCACAGGCAAGATGAGGGTGTAGTAGGCCTGGAGGCAATGTGGGGGTGGTGAGAAACTGTGGGATACTTAGCTGTAGTCTGCTGACCAACTGGATATGGATCTAAGAGAAAGAGGAGTCAAGGATGTCTCCAGGGTTTCTGGCCCAGAAATTGGGAGGATGGAGGGTGGGAAGGACTGGAGGGAACGAGATTGGAACAAGTCCCAGGGGGCCCTGGGTGCTCAGGTTTGGACAGTTGGGTGTGTGATGCCCATTAGACTGCCCACAGAGAAGTGTGTTCAAAGACTTGGGCAGAGACCTATTTGTTAGCAGATGCCTAGTGCCCTGTAGCAGCAGTCTCAGGGAGCCCAGCTCCCTTGGGCCCTGCCTGTTGCCTTCCTCCCGGCCCTTAGCCAAGTGGCTGCAGGTGGCTCAATTACAGACAGGTGCACCAACCACTGCAGTGGGGTCAGAAGGTGGCCAGGTCTCAGAGGTGACCCCAGTTCACTGGAATCACCATAAGGCCCTGAGCCATCCCTATTTCCCACGTGCCCCTCTGCTCTCAAGGGCATCTTTTCCTTTGAAATAAAGCAACACTGAGCCTGCTACTGCAGGGGGCGGCACCTTCGCTTGAATTTTAGTATTAGATGTGACGTTGAAATGGGGAGCTCACCCGGCGTCCCATATCCCGGTTGTTAGCGGGGTCGTGCCGGCGAGCAGGCAGAGGGGGACCAGGGGAGGAGGAGTAGGAGGCCGCGCCACTGCTCGCGCTCAGTCCCCACGGCGCCGACAGAGTTAACGGGCCCGGGCGGCGGGCGGCAGAGGTGCATTGTGGTAACGCGAAGCCGGGAGCGGGAGCGCCCGCCGCCTCCGCCGGGCGGCCCGCCGAGCTGTGCGCACGTCCGTGCAAGTTCCCGGGACCCGGCGCCATGTAGGGCCTTGCCACTCGGAGGCCGGCCCGCCGCGGGGGATGAAGGGACGCGGCTGCTGGGAGACGGCCTCCGTGCGCTCCTTCTGCAGCTCCGGCTGCCTGAATAAACTTAAAAAGGGTTAGTGTCGTCGACTTACGCCCGTAGGGAAGCCCGGGTCCTCGCGCATGCACGCCCGGAGCTGGGCTTTGCTGCATGATAGTCCACGCGAACCTCTGATATCACTGCTTGCGGCATGGGGAACGCGGGAAGCCCCGGGGAACCCCGGTCCCCGCACACAAAGTGCTGTTGTGTGTGTGCACCCCTGACTTGCTTCATGTGCAGGGCATTTTGGAGCGGGGGCTGCGACTACAGACATGTCCATCTGATTAACCTCTCCAAAAAGGAAAGGAAATTTAATCTCGAAGAGATTCTTCTGAAGAGAAGGGGGGACGCGGCGGTCGGTATTTAATCCACGTATCTACCTGTCTTTCTCAGTAGTCAGCCTGGGGTCCCCTCATGCCCCTGGAGCTCCTGCAGAATTGCTGCTTTGCCCACAACGACCTCCTCCTTGGGCTGCCAGTAGTGTTTGCTCAGTACACGACCCTTCCCAGTGGCTACCTGCCTTTAAGCAAGCTCCCTCTCCACCCGTGGTGATCTTGAATGGCTGCCATGGGGTGTGCAGGCATGCAAGCCCAGGGGGCCCTTCCTAGCACTGGCGGGAAATTTTAGCTGTCTTAAATTGAAGCCTTGCAAACTCTCTAAGCCCTCGCCTGCAATTCTTGATGCTTGAAGCCTTTATTGGAGATTTGGAGCGAGTGAAACTTGGTGTGTTTACCTTGGTGAGTGTTCCTATTAAATAATGTGAAACTGGAGGAAATTAGTAGAAATTAACCCTGTAGACCTAAAAGACACAGAGGAAGTTAATTTCACTTAACAGGAACATACTAGAAACAGCTCCTTTTGGAAATTATTACCTTCTGATTTGTAATAAGCCTTGTAATTAACTTTGCCTGCTGAGTGGTTATGCTAATGGCTTCCTGAAGCCTGATTTCATTCCAGGTTCACCAAAGTTTCAAGCTCCAAGCCTCAACTAAGGACTCACATTTAACCATGTGAACTCCTCTGAAAACACCATACAAGTCTTAGGGTGTTGCAGTTGTAAGCATTTGAAATTTATTTCATTAGGAGCCCATGTTATGGCTCCATCTTAACAATCCTTTAAAGAAATTTGTAAGGCAATTTTGTACATGTGTTTTCTGGTTTTAAAGGATAGGTCTTAATTTCTATTTTTTATTTTGGATGTAATGTCATTTCATTTTTGTTGTTTTGTTTTTGTTTCTTTTTTTAATGTAATATCATTTCTTTTCTTTCTTTCTTTTTTTTTTTTTTTTTTTGAGACAGAGCCTCAAGCTTTCCCCCGGGTAGAAAGCAACCTCCAACTCCTAGGCTCAAGCGAGTCTCCTGCCTCAGCCTCTCAAGTAGCTGGGACCACAGGCGTCCACCGCAACGCCGGACTATTTTTTGGTTGCGCCGTTATTGTTATTTGGCGGGCCTAGGCTGGATTCGAACCCACCACCTTAGGTGTATGTGGCTGGTGCCTTAGCCGCTTGAGCCACAGGCGCATGTCATTTCTAAAGCAGTTATGTTCTTTATGCAAAGTTTCAATGATGTTTCTGTTATCAATTTGGGTGGATTTATTCTGAGTGAGAATTTTGGAGATAATTTAAAAAGAAAATGCATACCAGACTTTATGTCATTTTTCTTCTCTTGTCCTGCCTAATGATTTTCTTGGTTGCTGTTGTCTGGAAGATTTGCTGCTAACAGGGAGCACTGGGCCTGCTGTTTGTTAGCATTCTACTTGGTTGTGGGAGGAATACTCACCTTTGTTTGGAAGTTCAGGTGTGACCAGAGCAACTACACCTCCAGAGTGGTAACAGTGTGGCCTGTTTGAGGGCCAGACCTCTTGCAGACCAGTCTTCATCTTCCCCTCCTGTCAGTGTCCAGCTCTGCACAGTGGATCTGGGAAGGAGGCAAATGAGGAGATGTGTTGGTGGGTATAACGCTTAGAATAGGGCCTGGAACAGAGCTTGCTACACCCATGCAAGGAGGCCAACACAGCAGTCAAGAGCAGGCTCACCATCTGAGGCCCTAGGGGCAAACAGGAGAGTGTGTCCCTTAGGTGCCATGTGTGAAAGTGGGCTTGGGAAGGTCAGAACAGTATTTCAAGAGAAACTAGGACTCTCCCAGTTTTTAGATGTTGGCCAAAAAACATACATTTGGGGGCTGCAGGAGGCCCAATTACCTGTCAGCTTTGGAAGGTGGGAACCAGCTAATCACTTACTCTGTATGGGCATAGAGCCCTTCCCAGCATGCAGATGGGGTAAGTCTGGCCTCCTCTTTTAGACACACTGAAGGGTATTCTAGTGAAGGGTCACTGCGGACAAGTTTCCCCTTAGGAAATGGTTTTAGTGAAATTGTATCATGTGCCTGAGCCCATCTTTGTCCAAGTTAAACAGGGGGCTGAGCTTGCTGTCTCCCCAAGGGACCAGGGGCTGAGGCATGGGTGATAACCATTTCAGTGTCAGGACAGTGTCTGGGTTTGTAGAAGTTCATCACATGGGTTCCTACTCTACAGATCCCATGGTGTAGCCAAGTTGTCAGGAGCCTTATGCTGGGCTATGTGATCCTGGGCAAGTCCCTTCCCCTCAATGAGTCTCAGTTCTATTCTCAGGCTTGTAAACAGAAGAGTGGATTAAAAGACATTCTAGGGCTCCACTTTGCTCCCAGACTTGGGCAGGTGAGAGGGAGCCCTGGGGAGACCATTGACAGGCAATAAATAGCACTTTCAAACCATAGCTTATTAACCTTTTTGGTCCTCATTTTCCTCATCTAAAAGATGACATTATACCTGTTTATTTGGCAGGGTTGCTGGCAGGTTGAAATGAGATAATATGTACCTGTGCATACCAATCTATTAGTGAGCCAGTCTATCAGTGAGTCTCTGTCTTTGTTCTTCACACAAAGTCTGGTGAGCCACAGAGGGGAAAATGTCCTTGCTATGTGTGTGTGCACATTTGTGTGTGAGCAGATTCATGTTGAGTTCATGTGTCTTTCTGGTTAGAATGTAAATTACTAAAAACAGACAATAAGAGCAGAACCCCATGCCCTGCCCTGCCCATGATACTGCTGGAGTTGTTACTTTCTCATTTGTGGCCTCAAAGATCCCCTGCTTACATATGAGGCAACCTCCATTTCCTGAGACCAGCTCTGATTTGCCCAGTGGAGAAAACTGAACTGAATTTAGCAAATGATAGGGTGGGGGTTGTTGTCACAGAAACAGAAAGGCATCCATGTGATGGCAGCCAACATGGGCCATCCAGGGTGAGCGTAACAGGTCAGGCAGGGTAGGTGTCTTTGGATAGGCCCTCAGCAAACTCAGTGGCATGTGTGTGGCGGCCTCTGTGTGTGGCTTTGGTATGAGTGCCATATACTTAAATATTCTGAAGGCCTATTGTTTCGATAAGGTGTTTTTAGATCTTTGAGGACTAGGACAAGTACCATTCTCTGAGAAGGAGCCTCATGGAACCTCAACTGAGAATTGACCCAGGATATAAGATCCTTCAAAAAATCACAAGTAGGGTCTTTGGGGGGATAGCTTGCCAAAGTGCTTGCTCTTATGTTCCCTACATTTGGCCTTTGCTGGGGGCCTTGGGAGGAAGGAATAAGCCCTGAAGCAGGGGACTGGCTGTCTACTCTAATCACTTTCCTTGCACCTGCTGAGTGGCTTCCCAGTGCTCAGGGATTAACATATGCCACCTCTGTGGGCCTGGCCTCACAGCCTGCCCAGGCCAACCTCACTCTGCCCACTGAACCCAATGTCCCTGTTCTTTCCTGTAATCAAATTAATCTTTGCAGGCCCAGCACCCATTCTGGTTCCTCCTACAGCTTCTCCCCAACCCCCAGCTCCCTCAGACCTCTCCTAGGCTCCTTCTGCAAAAGACCAGGGTTTTAAAATGCAAGCCTTGTCTTCCTCAAGGTTATAAGCTGTCAAAGGTGAAGGCTCGGTTTCACCTGCATCTGTAATGCATCTCTTTCCCCATAAGCCCTAAGCACTTTTGCATAAATGATGTTTGTAACCAACCTGCCACCTTCAAAGTGAATGGAGAGAATGTCCATCTGGGGCCAAGTGACAAGGAACACCCTTGGGTGGTGTTTTCTCTTCATCTGGGGTCCTCAACCTCCTGTTCTTTCATTTGGCTTTCTCCTAGCTCACCGGAACTTTCCAGACTGAGGATTAGAAGTGACAGCTGGGTTCAGCACCTGTGGCTCAAGCAGCTCAGGCGCCAGCCACATAGATCTGAGCTGGCGGGTTTGAATCCAGCCCAGGCCCACCAAACAACAATGATGGCTGCAACCAAAAAATAGCCGGGTGTTGTGTCAGGCGCCTGTGGTCCCAGTTACTTGGGAGGTGGAAGCAAGAGAATCGCTTGAGTCCAGGAGTTAGAGGTTGCTGTGAGCTGTGATGCCACAGCACTCTACCCAGGGCAACAGCTTGAGGCTCTGTCTCTAAAAAAAAAGGAAGAAGTGACAGCTGGAATCTTCCCTGCCCCTTCCCTCTCCCTTCTAGTCCCACTGTGAAGAGTAGCTCCCTGGAACAACCTGAGACACTCAGGTGGAGGGTGTGGCTCTTAGGTAAAGCTAGGAGATCACAGAAAGCTTCCCAGAGGAAGTGACACCCAGCTGGATATTAGAGAATGAATGAGAGGTGGGCAGGTAAAGGATAGGGATGGCCAGGTGCTCAGCCTTGAGTGACACCTTAGGACCTCACAACAGGCAAAAGGTAAGAGTGGGCCCTGCTGATGGGTCGGATGAGAAAGGACAAGTAGGGAGTGGTAAGGAGGACATAGCTCTGCCAGCTCTGGAGGTGGTATGTGGCTTCATGGTAATGAGCACCTGGTTTAGCTCCTCCCCACACCTAGTGGTCACTGTTACTTAGTGTGACCCATGAAAGCAGGACATTCTCTTATAGATATATGACATGATGGAACCTCTGTCTGCTTTCCTTTGGTATGGGGTGGTGAGCATTCTACTTGGCAAATTAACCTGATGGCAGTAATATGTGTGCAAATGCCTGGTCCTGCCTGGCACATGGTAACTGCTTGTTGTTGCTTTTTGGATCCCTCCCAGTTTAAGTGTGGCTTCTTATATGCATGCACATTATTTTATAAGCAGACTTGTTGGGGAGTAATGTTTTACTGCCATAATTTGCACAAAGGCCATGAAGGAGCCAGCCTGCCAAGGCAGCCATGGGACTGTGTACATGGTCCAAGTCCAGTCTCTGGACACAGATAAGACCCAGGGGTGGTGTGACAGAGGTCACCCCAGCTACACTATCTGGGGAGCAAGGCTGCTCTGTAGCTTGAAGTAAGGGAGGGGAATATGAGGGCCTTGGCACACAGAGGATGCTTAATGGGTAGCAAGTAAGATGATTATTGGCCAAATCATTATACAGATGGGGTGATTGTAGCTCAAGGAGGAAAAGGGTCTTTCTTAAGATTGCACAGGCAGAAGTGGGCCCAGAGCCCGCACACCCAACTCTTAACCATGTGTTGGCTGAATGGATAGCCAAGGGCAGAGTCAGGCCAACAAGAAGGCTGTGGACCCAAACTGTCAGACTCGGAAAGGTCCTGGCCTGAGTGGAGGCCATAGCAGGTAGATCTGGCAGTTACTTTCTGGGATAGAACCTGATATCTTGGGGAATGTAGGGAGTAGTGATACTGCTGGAAAGAAGCTAGATGCTAGGGGGAAAGAAATCTCAGATGTTTCAATGTTTTTGAGGCAGAGCGAAGAGCAGTAAGTGATAGAGAAGACGAAGAATTTGTCTTTTCTGTTTAGCAGAAAATCTGAGCAACAGTGTCTCTCAGTCATTTACTCTGTTCTAGTAGCTGTGTGGGACATGCAGTTTCCACAGCTAGGTAACAGGACTCCAGCCCAGAGAGGATGGGGGTGCCAGACACAGGCTTACCTTGTTCCCAGGCCAGTATCCTTCCTTTCCTTCTTACTGGTGCCCCCACTGGGAAGGAATAGAGGATGAGGCATCGCCCTAACTGGCTGAACTCAGAGCCCAGGAGGTGCTGATCTTGCCACATCGAGATGTGGAATATTCACAAAGCCTGGGGTACATGGGAGTCCATGAGCACTGAGGAAAGGTGTTGCCAGTGTGCAGGGATCCGGCATGGAGGACCCTGAGTGGGCAGCCAGCTAAGGGGGTGGATGGGGTGGGCTACATGTCAGTGTGTCCAAGGTAGAGGAGGCAGCATAACTATGTGCCTGTGAACATCACTGTATGTCAGGGCTAGTCCAATAGGTAGGGAGAGTGGAGAGAGAGTTCAAGGTAGGATGGGGAAAGTAGACAGAGCAGGCTTTCCACAGTTCTTTGAACCAGCTATGCAGAATCCACCCCCCCCCTTCGTGTCTGTGCCAAACCTGAGCTCCCCGTGGGTGGCTGCTGTGCTGTATTTGAGGGTTGCTTAGAGAGGAAAGAGGGTCATAAGGGAAAGTGCAGCAGAGAAGAGCCACAGCTCGTAGGGCAGGCACCATCCCTGTGCATTTGTGGCCAGGTTCTGGAGCTACAGCATGCCCAGTGAGGAAGATTTCGGCAGCATGGGGGTAAAGAAACTGTGACAGGCCCCAGGCTGCCCCAGCCAGGCAGCCAGGCTTCTGTTGCCATCAGTGACCTTAAGGAGCCTGGGGAATATAGTGCACTATCCAGGGGGCTGATTCATTGGACGATCACAGGTTGATGTACAGAGCTGCGATGGGCCTACTTGTCACCTTGTACAGATTAGAAAAGGGTACCCTTCCTTAATACCCTTTACTTCTACTTAATTTAAAACCATTATAATATACTGATTTGTCAGAACAATACTCTTTCCTTCTGTTTCCTGGGTGTGTATAATAATAAAAACAAACCTACAGTGTCTGTTGTGATTGGCACCCCCTAATGTTGTGCAGTGTACAACTTGCTGGACCATATGTGACAGCCCTGTTAAAATAATCATTTTGTCAAGAACAGTGTTTGGCTGGTCCTGAGGATAACACAATGACCTCTGGTACATCTGAGCGAAGAGAAAAAGGGCTACTTAAGTTGCAGGCCAAGATGGCCTCTCCACAGGGGCTCTAGCACAGGCCAAAGTGAGAGTAGAGCTCAGAGGGACCATGAGAGGCTGAATGAGGAAGCCTCAGGGTGGCCAATGAAATGAAGAGAGGGACCTGTGTCTGGTTGCAAGGGGTTGAGCTCAAGCTCAAGGGCCCTCATGACTGGGACTCAGGTTTGCTGGATGGACATCTTCCTCTGACCTCATCAGGGAATGTCCCATAGGGCACAGCCCTGCCCACTGCTGACATGATTCATCCTCCTTATACCTGGGTTCCCTGTAGGTGCCAATGAGCTCAGATCAGCAGCAACATCTGATTAACTAGATGAGCAATATGAATAAAGATGAAGTTATAGGCTTTTTGCTGCCAAAGATAAATTTCTTTTTATGCCCTGCTTCCCTCTGACGTGTGTGTTGAATAATGACTCCTGACGCACATCTTCAGAAATAGTAGCTGCTCACACTGAATGGTGTGTCAGAGCAGAAGGAGGCCATAGACTTGGGGAATGGAACCCCACGTGGACAGCACCCTTGGGTTGCCTGCTGTGTCTTGGCCTGGGGTGCCCAGCATCCTTTTGGCCCTAAGTAGGGCTGGTTAGAGGATCAGTGTTTTTCCTGAACTGATAGCTGGTCAGGACTGCTGGCTACCTGCCTCTATCTGGAATATTTTTACTCAGAAGCAGCATAGGATGGGGGCTCTGGAGCATGAATCTTAGTCCCTTAACCATTTGGCAGCTGCTCATCTGCCTGGTGAAATCCCCTCTCCAAGCCCATTCCTCTTCTGTCCCCCAATCCACATTGTTTTTTGACTGAACTTTCTGAGATGCACCTGGGCCAAATTCTGTGCCCTGGACGGTCATTACTAAAGTTATTTACCATTTAGACAATAAGTTCTAGATGTTCGAGATCACAGTGTTTCCATAACTTCATTACCCCTCATACTACTGTTTTCAGGTCCCTGTTTTTGGTATTTTTCCTTTATATGAACATCCTTTTTATATAATTGATATCCAAAAAATACCATTTTTACATGGCTGTATATCATAAGCACTTTCCCATGTTCCTGCAGGCTTAATGTTTCTTCACTGAATGGCTATGGAATGCCTTTTCCTTCTGTTAGACATTTAGGTTCTTCCCTGATGGTCACCATAGCCAAGGTGCTGCCTGAGCATCTTTGGCATGTAAAGTTTTCTTTCTGTGTTTCTTCCCAGGACAAATTCCCAAAAGTGCTATCACTGAGTCAGAGCGTGAATGCTTCCCTCTGACACCTGTGGACAACCTCTTTAAGCCTCCATGCTTTATACTTCTGTCATTCTGAGAGATTATTCTTTGACCAGCATAAATGGTACCTTATTCATGTTTTAGCTTTCATCTGACTAATCAAAAAGCATGAATTGTCCCCACTAGTTTAGTCATTATTTGTGGTTTTCTCTTTGTGGCTTCTTGGCTGCATTTTCTCCTGCCCTTGCATGGAAACCCAAAGTGCAGCATTATAAATGCAGTTGGTTTATGTCCTACATGGCTGGAACCCAAGCCAAACAAGAAGGGCTTCTTAGGACCCAGGCACTAACCTACTCTGGCCTTGGTGATCAGGGTTTGGACAAATAGTCCCTGAAACTGTCATTCCTTAGCAGGACCTGCTACGTAACTTGTGGGTCCAGTACAAGATGAAAATATGAGACCCCTTGCAAAAATTAAGAGTTTTAAGGCAGCAATAGCTGAGAATTAGACCAAGCCTGGGTTCTTTCTGAGTTCAAGACCACCCTGGGCAACATAGCAAGACCCCATCTCTATAAAAAAAAAAAAGTTTAAAAAATATTAGTCAGGGGCGGCGCCTGTGACTCAAAGGAGTAGGGCACCAGCCCCGTATACCGGAGGAGGCAGGTTCAAACCCAGCCCTGGCCAAAAACTACAAAAAAAAAAAAAAAAAAAAAAAATATATATATATATATATATACACACACACACACACACATATTAGATGTGGTGGTGTGTGCACACCTGTAGTCTCAACTACTGGGAAAGCTAAGGTGGGAGGATTATTTGAGCCCTGAAGTTTGAAGTTACAATGAACTATAACCATGCCAGTACACTCCAGCCTGGGCAACAGACTAAGATCCTGTCTCTAAAACAAACGAAAAATGTTATTGAGTTGTAATTCATTTACCATATATATAGTTCACTTATTTAAAGTATATAATTTGATGTTTTTTAGTATATTCACAGGCTTATGCAACCCAGGGTTATAACCACAGTCTAATTGTAGAGCATTTTTCTTTTAAAAGAAACCATATACCCATTAGCAGTCAATCTCCGTCCCTCCCACTAACCACTCCCAAACCCTAAGCAACCACTGATGTACGTTTTGTCTGTGTAGATTTGCCTGTTTATTTTTTATGATTTAACTTTTTGCATAACTGTCAAACTGTTTTTCATAGTTATTATACCATTTTTCATGACCACAAGCAATGTATTAGGGTTCCAATTTCTCCATGTCCTTGCTAACACTTTTTTTTTCTGTTTTTGTTTTTTAATTATAGTCATCCTAGTGGGTGTAAAGTGGTATTTCATGTGGTTTTGTTTTGCATTTCCCTAATGACTAATAAAATTTAGCCTATTTTTATGTGCTTATTGGCCACTTTGTATATCTTCTTTGGAGAAATGTCTGTTTAAATCCTTTGCTCATTATTTGGCTTGGCTATTTGTCTTTTATTAT
This sequence comes from Otolemur garnettii, assembly GCF_000181295.1. Classification (NCBI taxonomy): domain Eukaryota; kingdom Metazoa; phylum Chordata; class Mammalia; order Primates; family Galagidae; genus Otolemur; species Otolemur garnettii. The sequence goes on from NW_003852689.1 coordinate 316,233, forward strand.
ATGAATTCTTTATATATTTTGGAAATAAATCTCTTATCAGATATATGCTTTGGAAATATTTTCTCCTATGCATTCCTTCACCTCTAAATTTTTCACTCTTGATATCATTATAGCACAAAAAGTTTTAATTTTGATAGTGTCCCATTTATCTACTTTTTTGTCACTTGTGTTTTTGGTGCAATATCTAAGCAATTGCTGTCTAATCCAAATTCATGAAAATTTACTTCTATGTTTTCTTCTAAGAATTTTATAGTTTTAGTTCATACATTTAGGTCTGCAATTCATCTTGAGTTAATTTTTGTATGTGGCGTGAGGTAGGAGGTCCAACTTCATTTTTTTGCAGATGTCCCAGCACCATTTGTTGAGAATAATTTTCTTTCCCCGTTTGTATGCCTCAGCGCCCTTGTTGAAGATCAATTAACCATAAAAGTAAGAATCAATTTTTGGATTGCCAGTTCTATTCCATTGATCTCTATGTTTGTCTTTATGCCACCACCACACTTTCAGTAGACACTCTTATTTTTAATGTAGTTACATTTATCAGTCTTCATGAATAGTACTTTTTATCAATATGTTTCTGTCTGGAGATCACATTTATTCTCCTAAAAAGTTTTAAAATTTCACACTGAAGTTCTTAATACATCCAAAATTAATTTCTGCAAAAGATGTGAAATATGTGGTTAACTTTAATTTTCCAGCATGTCAACCAGTTGGCCCAGCATCGTTTATTGAGCAGTTCCATTTTTCCCTTCCAGTCTGGTCTACCACCTCGGCACCTGTCAGAGTTCTACATATGCTTGAGTCTGTTTGAGGCTCTCTTTCACTATACAGAACAATTTTTTCCTGTGTGCTAGAACCACACTGTCTCAAGTACTTAATAATGTAGTTTGATATCTACATTATATAGATGTGAAGTCAGCTCCCCCATAAGTCAACTTATTACCATGCTCTTATGTTTGTTCTCATTTTATGAATGCGAAAACTGTAGAGATGGTGTCCGAACCATACTGCTAATGACTGGATAAGCCAGGCTTGTTCAACTTGGGCATATAAACTTTCAAGCCATACCCATAGTCTCTAGGCCAGTGATTTTCCACCAGTGTGTGTTGAGAGGATCTTAGGTGTGCCATGAAAATTTTTGAAGATCATTAATTATTTTCAAAAGAAGTTCAAAGCACAATAAGTATAGTCTTTTGTTTACTCTTAGTTGTTTTTTTTATCAACGTGACTTAAGTGTATTATGGAAGTTTAACTATAGGTTCAAGTGTGCTGTGAGATAGAAAAGGTTGAAAAGCACTGCTCTAAACTCTGCTTCCCTCAGTGATAAGCACATAGAAACCTACTCCTTGTTGATTGATACTTGCTTCACTGACGAACAGTTCTAGACTTCCCCCACTTCCCTTTCTTTGCTCAGCAAAGGAAAAGTAAATACAGTTTATTTATTTATTTTATTATTTGGGATTCATTGAGGGTACAAAGAATTAGGTTACACTGATTGCATTTGTTAAAGTCCCTCTTATAATTGTGTCCTACCCCCAAAAATGTGTGCCATACACTGTGATCCCCATCCCCCTCCCTTCTCCCCTCTCACTACTCCCTAATTCCCCTACCCCACCCCTTATATTAGCTTAAACACTAAGGCTCCCTCACCCCTCTGAGAAGGAGGTAGGCCATGCCCCTCAGCAGTGCTGTGTTCTGATTTACAGGTGTAGCTTGTGGCGTCTGAGAGCCTTCACTCTGTGAAGCAGAAGCTCTCACAGAAGAATGGTATCTCTACTTATCCCTTAATGCCCAGCTCAGAAAACACTGAGTACCCTGTCATTCCAAATGTCATGTACCAGAATCTGGGTCACCCTGCAACTCCCTGAGCATGTGTGGCTTTGAGCCCTGCTCTCGTTTGCCAGCTGCTCACTCACGTCATGCTATCTTGAGGCTGATATTGTGATGTGATTCTAGGCAGATTCGGGATGGGAGCAAAGCCAAGAGTGAGATAGAAACAGTACAGTTCCTAGCAAGCATCAGAGAGAGCATAAGGTTGGTCTCCAGGGCTAAATCTTGGTGCTAGCATTGTCTTGATTCCTTCCTTTGTTGCCCTCAAGTCTTACCTGTCACAGGTTGAGTAGATATGTGAACTCTCTTTAGAGTAACACAGGTATTAACTTTTCAAAGGTAACAGGAAAGGGCATTTAGCATCATTATTTTTAGTCAGTACTTTGTATGTGCCCAAAACCATGCTGTGCTTTTTATGCATACTGTCAAATTTCACTTCCTTTTAACCCTTGAGATAGATATTTTTACTATTCTGACTTTAGAGAGGAGACTAGACCTAGAGAGATTAAGTCACTTGATAAAGATAGCAGAACTTAAAGGTAAAGCAAGGCAGAAACCACACTCTTAGGATCTACAAGTTGTCACCATCCCCCTCTACAAGTTGTCACCATCCCCCAATTTAGAAGGTCCCAGCAGCAGCCTCATGCAAATCCAAAGCATAGAACACTGTAAATTCCCTGAAGAACTAGACCTGAATCACATCTATTAAATAATTGGAAAATATGAGGATACATAGGTATATAAACCAACAAACAAATACTTTGATGTACTTTGTTGTGTTTCTTTTTCTTACCTTATTTCATTGGCTGGAGTCTCTGGGAGAATGTTAAATAGAACAGAGCAGAAGTCCTTGTCATGTTCCCAGTCTTAGGGAGAAAACATTCAGTATTTCACCATTAAGTATGATGTTCACTATACCTTTTTTACAGATCCCTTATCTAGTTGAGAAAGTTCCCTTTTATTCCTAGTTATCTGAGAGATTTTATGATGAATGGATGTCAAATGCTTTTTCTGTACCTACTAAAATTATTATCATATAGATTTTTTTCTTCAGTCTTTTAATATGGTGGATTACATTGATTTTTATATTTTGGCCCCACCATGTCTTCTTATTCAGTGGATATGGAAAGGGAGTTGAAGATTTGCATTTCTAACAAGTTCCCAGTTGATGCTGATCTATGGATTACACTTAAAGAACTACCTCATTAAGAGATTGGAGAGAGCTGGTGGGGGGAATGGTGTTCAATCAGCAGCCTGGGTTGAGACTTAGCTCTGTCCCATATCAGGTGTGAGCATGTTACATAGCCTCTCCAAATCTATTTCTTATCTTTAAAGTGGCATTGATAATAAGGTAAGGAGTGCAAGAGTTGAAATGGATAAATGACTCAGAATAGCATCTAGCATGAAGTAAATGCTTAATCAACATTACCTATTTGTTCCTCTCTGTATGGTGAGGTGGGTGGGAGAATTTAATGAGCTAATGAATATAAAGCCCAGGGCACATGCAAAGTGCTCCATTTCTGCTAGTTCTGTTTCTGTTTTGTTTTTAACAGCTTTACTGAGGTATAATTTACATTCATCCATTTAAAGTATACAATTCAATGTCTTTTACTCCACTTATTGAACTAGACAAACCATCATCAGACTCAATTTTTTTTTTTTCCGTTTTTGGTTGCAGCTGGGTTTGAACCTGCCACCTTCAGCATATGGGGCTGGTGCTCTACTCCTTCAGCCACAGGCGCCACCCCAGACTCAATTTTAAAACATTTTTATTCCCCAGAGAAAAAATCTTGTACCCATTAGCAGTCACCCCCATTTCTCTCCACCCCCAACCCTTAGCAACCCCCAATCTGCTTTCTGTCTCTGTGTAGATTTGTGTATCTTAGACATTTAATACACACGAAACCATATAACATACAACCTTCTGTGAGTGGCTTCCTTCATTAGTGTAATGTTTTCAGAGCTCATCCACATTGCAGCATGTGTCAATACTTCATTCTTTTTAACTGAAGAACATTCCATTGTATCGATGTGTGCCTCAGAGATTTGCAGGGTTGGTTCCAGACCACCACAATAAAGCAAATATAGCAACAAAATGATTCACATGAATTTTTTGGTTTCCCAGTGCATATAAAAGTGACCTTTACACTGTACTGTAATTTATCAAGTGTGCAGTATCATTGTGTCTAGAAAAACAATGTGTATACCTTAATTAAAAAATCCTTTATTATAAGAATGCTAACAATCAATGGAGCCTTCAGTAAGTCATACAGTCTTTTTGCTGGTAGAGAGTTTTGCCTTGATGCTGATGGCTGCTCTGCTGACTGATCAGGGTGTCAGGGTGCTGGCTGCTGAAGGTTGGGATGGCTGTGGCAATTTCTTTAAGACAACAGTGAAGTTTGCCACATCAATTGACTCTTCCTTTAGTGAAAGATTTCCCATTAGCATGCAATGCTGTTTGATAGAATTTTGCCCACAGTAGAACTTCTTTCAAAATTAGAATTCATCCTCTCAAACCCTACTACTACTTTATCACCTAAGTTTATGCAATATTCTAAATCCTTTGTTGTCGTTTCAACAGTGTTCACAGTATCTTTACCAGGAGTAGATTCCATCTCAATAAACCACTTTCTTTGCTCATCCATAAGAAGCAACTTCAAATTCATTCAAGTTTTATCATGAGATTATAGCAATTCGGTCACATCTTCAGGCTGCACTTCTAATTCTAGTTCTCTTGCTATTTCTACCACATCTGCAGTGACTTGAAGTCCTCAGAGTCATTTGTGAGGATTAGAATCAACTTATTCCCAACTCTTGTAATGTTAATATTTTGACCTCCTCTCGTGAATTTTGAATGTTCTTACTGGGATCCTGAATGGTGAATCCTTTCCAGGTTTTCCATTTACTTTGCTCAGCTCCATCTGAATAATCACTGTCTCTGGCACCTATACCTTTATAAAATCTATTTCTTAAAGAATAACACTTGACAGTCAAAGTGACCCCTTGATCCATGAGCCACAGAATGGATGTGTTAGACACAAAAACATCTGTACATCTCCCATCAGAGCTCTTGGGTGGCTAAGCAGAGCAGTGGTCAATGAGCAGAAATATTTTGAAAGGAATCTATTTCTCCTTAAGCTGCAGGTCTCAACAATGGGCTTAAAATAATCTATAAACCATATTGTAAACAGATCAGTATGGTTTGGATGTTTGACCTTTCCAAATCTCATGTTGAAATTTGATAGCAAAGTTGGAGGGAAGTGTTTGGATCTTGGGGGCAGATGCCTCATGAATATCTTGGTGCCCTCCCTGCTATAATGACTAAGTTCTTGCTCTGTGAGTTCACATGAGAGCGGGTTGTTAAATGGAACCTGAGGCCACCTCCTCTTCTTGCTTGCTTGCCCTGTGACACACCTGTTTCCCATTCTCTTTCTACCTTGATTGGAAACTCCCTGAAGGCCTCACTGTTAGCAGATGCTCGTGTGATGCCACTTATACAGTCTGAAGAACCATGAACCAAATAAACCTCTTGTCTTTATTAATGACCTAGCCTCAGGTAGTTCCTTCATAGCAGTGGTTCTCAACCTTCCTAATGCTGCAATGTATTTTTATTGTTACAAAGGGGTTATGACCCACAGGTTGAAAACCACTGCAAACTGAGACACAGAAATAAGTGCTGTCATTCAGGATTTATTGTTCCATTTCTAGGGCACAGGCAGAGTAAATTTAGCATAATTCTTAAGGGCCCTAGGATTTTCAAAATGGTAAATGAACATTAGCTTCAACTGAAAGTCACCAGCTGTGTTAGCCTCTAACAAAAAAGTCATCCTGTTCTTTGAAGCTTAATTTTTCTCTAGCTATAAAAATCCTAGACGGCATCTTCTTCCAATATAAGGCTGTTTCATCCACACTGGAATCTCTTGTTTAGGGTAGCCATCTTCATCAGTTATCTTGGTTACGTCTTTTGGATAACCTACTGCAGATTCTCCATCAGATGTTACTGCTTTGCCTTACACTTTGATGTTGTGGAGATGGCTTGTTGCTCTAAACCTCAGGAACCAACGTCAGCTACCTTCCAACTTCTCTTTGCAGCTTTCTTATCTCTCTCAGCCTTCATAGAATTGATAGAGTTAGGGTCTTGCTCTGTAGTAGGCTTTGGTATAAGAGAATGTTGTGGCTGGTTTGATCTATCCAGACCACAAGTTTCTCCATATTACCAGTAATAAATCTGTTTTACTTTTTTGTCATTCATATGTTCACAGGAGTAGCACTTTTGATTTCCTGCAAGAATTTTTCCTTTGCATTCATAACTTGGCTGTTTGCTACAAGAGGCCTGCCTTTTGGCCTTTCTTTGTTTTTGATGTGCCTTCCTTACTAAGCATCATTTTTTTTTTTTGTATTGTTGAGGATTCATTCGGGGTACAGAGAACCAGGTTACACTGATTGCATTTGTTAGACAAAAGTTCCTGTTATAATGATGTCCTGCTTCCAAGAGGTGTGTCATACACTGTGACCCCCAACCCCCTCCCTCCTTCCCTCTCTCTGCTCTCCCATTCACCCACCCCCGACCATGTACTAGGTCTTCAGTTGTCCTCATATCAGAATTGCTGATTCTTGCTTCTCTATTCTTGTGAGACTTTACTAAAAAGAATGTGTTCGAACTTCATCCAGGATAATACAAAGATATAAAGTCTCCATTGTTTTTAGCGGCTGAATAGTATTCCATACATATACCATAGCTTGTTGATCCATTCCTGGGTTGGTGAGCGTTTAGGTTGTTTCCACAATTTGGCAATTATAAATTGAGCTGCGATAAACAGTCTAGTACAAATGTCCTTATGATAAAAGGATTTTTTTTTCTTCTGGGTAGATGCCCAGTAATGAGATTGCAGGATCAAATGGGAAGTCTAGTTTGAGTTCTTTGAGGATTCTCCATACTCCCTTCCATAAAGGCTGTATTAGTTTGCAGTCCCACCAGCAGTGTAAAAGGGTTCCCTTCTATCCACCTCCACACCAGTATCTGCACTTTGAGATTTTGTGATGTGGGCCACTTACTGGGGTTAAGTGATATCTTAGAGTGGTTTTGATTTGCATTTCTCTGATAATTAGGGATGATGAGCATTTTTTCATATGTTGGCCATTTGTCTCTTCTTTAGAGAAGGTTCTATTCATCTTTCTTGTTCATTGAGATAAGACATTGTTAGTTTTTTTCATGTTGATTAATTTGAGCTCTCTGTAGACCTCAAGCTTCTCTCTAGTTTTCTCTAGTTCTCAAGCTTTTGTCCAATTCACAATATGCAAATATCTTTTCCAATTCTGATGGTTGTCTATTTGTTTTGGTTGTTGTCTCCTTAGCTGTACAGAAGCTATTTGGTTTTTTTTTTTTT
>NW_003852689.1:324662-327892 GCF_000181295.1 Otolemur garnettii
CCAAATTTGCTAGAGCATTATGCACCAGCTTCTTTTGCACTTCTTTTGCTTTCTGCCTTGCCTCCAAGGCTGCCAAACGCTTCTGGTTGTCTATGGAATGCTTATCTTCAGCACTCACATCTGCAGAATTACTAATAGAAAGTGAGAAGTCAGTTTTGCTTTCCTGTGTGTCCTTCCTGGAAGACACCTTTGGTGACTTATCCAGAGATGTGAGGATGCTTGAATCAGACCTCTCTTCCTCTGAAGATTTTGTCTTTGTGGTGCTATGGCAACTATCTTTGTCAGAGCCTATCTTGTAAGTCTTTGCACTTAAGGATTTCTTTCCTTTTAATGGCAACAGACTAGAAATAGGAGTCCTACCTCCCTTTTCTGAACTGCTGGAGGATACCACCTTGTGATCTGGGTTCTCAAAAGTGAACTGTTTTTTTTGAGACTGAATATGGTGTAGACCATTTGCCTTCTCTGTATGTTGGCATGGAGTCAGTTGATTTGATGAGCCATTAGCATATGTGGAATCACTTTCAGTGGAAATGCTCATGGGATCCTTGTGTTTAAAGGAATTCCAATCTCCATTTATGACATTCTCTTTCAAGGATTTTTTTGTTGACTCCTTTTCATACAGACAGCCTATTCCCCTGAAAGCCTGAAATTTTGGCTTTAAGATGTTTTCTTCTGTTTTCTGTTTACAATAAGAATTCTCTCCTTCTAAAAGGGAAGCCACAATTTCTTCAGGATGAATACACTGTCGGCCTCTGTGGAGGCTGTCAGGGCTCTTGGAGGCTCTGTCAGACTTGCAGTGAGCTATAGATTTTGGGCTATTACTCTTGGTATCTTCATTTTGAACCTTCAGATCACTGCCAGCCAACTGTTCCAAATCAGCTAACGTGAGATTCACACGGAGACAGTTTTTCATGATGGCATTATATTCCTCATCTTCTTCAGACACAGCTAATTCTGATGCAGAATCAGCATCTTCACTGCTGCTGGAGTCAGGTGGAGATTTAAGACTAAGAGGTTTCACCCCATAGCCGAGTGCTGACTTTACATTTTTTCTTTTTTGATCTTTAATACAACGACCAGAAAGATCAGAGTTTTCTCTGTTTTTAAAAGAAGTTTTCTTGTGTATCGATTTTTCCATTTGTGAAAATTCTATACTGTTTTTGACTTTATCAATGTTTTTTTTCATTGCAATGATTTCATCTGTATCTCCTGAATCATACTCACTGTCATTTCCCACAATATTATTATCAGAAACATTATTTTTGACACTTAAATCTGTTAAAGAATAAAGTTTGTAAACATCTGATTTGAAGTCATCCCTTACAACTTCAAAGGGATCATCTTCAGATTCATTTATAGAGGACCACATAGTCCTCTGTAAATTTTCCTCTTTTGCAATCATTGCTCTTAATTCATCTTCAGAATCAAAATCATCATCAGACATGCTCTTTCTCTTCCTGACAGTTTCTAAGCCAGATGTCTGAAAAAGTACCTTTTTAAGTTTCTGAGTATTAGAACCAGAAACAGGGGGTGATTTAGAAGGAGTAATGGAATCACAAGTTCTCTTTTGTGTAGCTTGTTGCTGTGTTAAGTACGGACTCTCCATTACTGAACTGGACCTTGGATTTGAGGCTAGCAACCCAGTGAGAGCTTTGTCCTTTTGGACTTTTATCATCTTCTTAGACGGGCCATGAAAGTCAGAGAACTCTCCACGCCGTTTTTTACTCATAGGGTCGTTTCCTCCTTCTAATTCCCAAGTGAGGCTGGATATAGGAATGGTATTTGTGAAATCCTCCCCTATCTTCTTAAGGTTGTGGCAATATTTTGATGGATCATATTTTACAATTTTACGTTTATGTTGATTCTTAAGGTGAAGAACAGGTAAGACTCTTCCAAATTTACTCACAACCCAATTCTTGTGCCCTGGCACTTCTGTTCCTGGCACAGCTTTCATATGGAAATTTGCCCCTCCCATTTTTTCTAACAAGTTGGTGCTGCTTGTTAATTTTTCTTTTTTTGCTTTTGCTTCTTCTCTTTCTTGGGCCAATCTGTGCAAAAAGCTTTCTTTTGCTAGCTGAATTTGCAGTGTTCCACCTTTCCATTTTGTTTTATTTAAAACAGACATACATTTTTTCAGGTCTGCTTCTGCTACTTTGATGTTGATATATGCAAAAATTTTCTGTGGGTTTCCTTGGTCATCTTTCCGTGTGATGATCTCCACATCAGAAACTTCTCCAAATCTGCTGAACTGATTTTGTAGGTCTGTCTCTGAAACCGTCTCACTAAGGCCACCCACAAAAAGGCGCTTTGGTTCTCTATTGGCTTTCATGAAGGTTGGGCATATACTTGATGTATTTTAGTGGGAAAAGCAACTTTCACACTCAATTTCCGAGGACTCTTCATTGCGTTTTCCGTTCTTCGGCCCACTGTGATTCTCTGCTACCTTCCCCTCAACTACAGTCAAAGAGTTCGACCCCAAATCCCCTAGTTTTTATTGAAGCGGCTTATCGCCTTGCGGTCGCCGATTCCAGGACTCGAAGCTATTTGGTTTAATTAAGTTCCATTTGTTTTTGTTGTTGTTGCAATTGCCACTGAAGTCTTCTTCATAAAATCTTTCACTAGGCTGATATCTTCAAGTGTTTTTCCCACAATTTCTTCAAGGATTTTTATTGTTTTATGTCTTACTTTAGATCTTTTATCCATCCTGAATCAATTTTAGTGAATGGAGAAAGGTGCGAGTCTAGTTTTAGTCTTTTACGTGTGGTTATCCAGTTACTAAGCATCATTTCTTAGCTTCTGATTTAAAGTGAGAGATGTGTGACTCTTCCTGTCACTTAAATGCTTAGAGACCCTTGTGGAGCTATTAATTGGCCTAATTTCAACTTTGTTGTGTTTTAGGGAATAGGAAAGCCTGAGGACTGGGAGAGAGACTGGGAAGTGGCTGGTCAATGGAGCAATCAGAACACATGAAGCTTAAATTTGCCATCTTTTATGGGTGCAGTTCTTGGCACCCCAACAATTACAATTGTGACTGCAAAGATCCCTCATCACATATCACCATTATAGATATAATAATAATGAGAAAGTCTGAAACATTGCAACAATTAACAAAATGTGACAGAGACACTAAATGACCAACTGCTATTGAAAATTTGGTGCTGGCTCGGCGCCTGTGGCTCAAGTGGCTAAGGTGCCAGCCACATACACCTAAGGTGGTGGGTTCGAATCCA
>NW_003852689.1:329081-335111 GCF_000181295.1 Otolemur garnettii
GGCTGGATTTGAACCCACCACCTTAGGTGTATGTGGCTGGCACCTTAGCCACTTGAGCCACAGGTGCTGAGCCAGAGTTTTCTTTATTAGATTTTAAACTATAACATTAATTTCATTAGTAACTACTCAGGTTATTTTTTCATGAGTGAATTTTAGTATTTTTATATTTCAGGGACTTACTTTTTCATCTAAGTTGTAAAATTTGTGGATAAAAAGTTATTCATAATATTTTCTTACTATCTTTTAAATGCCTGTGAGATCTGTAGTGATGTCTCCTCTTTCATAACTGACATTAGTACAGGAGTGTCTAACCTATGGCCCATGGGCTGCATGCTGACTTTGTGAGGTTTTTGGTTTGGTTTGGTTTTTTTGTTATATGTGGTTTCCTATATCACAAAAAAGTATGCACAGACCTTTTGTTTTCCTAATCAGCTTTTCTTGGTGTTTGTGTATTTAATATGTGGGCCAAGACATTCTTCCAATGTGCCATAGACAGAAAAGAAAAAAAGGTTGGGCACTCCGTATTAGTAATTTATGTCATAATTTTTCTTCTTCATTCTGGCTAGATGTTGATAGATTTTATTGGCCTTTTCAAAGAATCAGATTTTGATTTTATTGATTTGTGTCTATATCTTATATAACCTTTAAAAATGTATATACTGTAGATACCTTTAAAAGGAAGATTGAATCATATAATATATACTGTTCTGTGCCTTGCTCTTTTTCACTAACTTTTTTTTCTTATTAGTACACAGAGGCTCATTAGATTCTCTTTAACAGCTACATATTAATAGTATTCTGTTATATGCATGTATCATAGTTGAAATAATCATAATCAGTCTCTTCTGAAGGGCATTTAGGATGTTTCAGACTTTTTGCTATTACAAACAGTGCTGAAACATACATTTATAATACATCAGTATTTGATCACAGGTGTTTAGTTGCATGTCTGAAGGATAAATCACTAGCACTAGATCAGCATGGTTGTCTTTTATTTTCTTTTAAGTCATCTGTATTATTGTATAATTTAAGTATAACAAAATAAACTAATTTTTTGAGTTTTGACATGTATATACCTGTGTAGCTACCACCCTAAGAAAGACAAGGGGCTGGGAACAATGGCTCATGCCTATAATCCCAGATCTTTGGGAGATGGAAGCAGGAGGATCACTTGAAGTCAAGAATTCAAGATCTACCTGGGCAACATAATGAGACCCCAGCTCTAAAAAAACATGTTTAAAATTAGTTGGGGGTTGTTAGCACTCGCCCATAGTCATAGCTACTCTGAGGCTAAGCCAGGAAGATCCCTTGAGCCCAGAAGTTAGAGGTTGCAGGAAGCTGTAAATATGCTACTGCATTCCAGTCTGGGTGATAGAGTAAGACCCTGTCTCTTAAAAAAAAAAAAAAGAAAAAAAACATTTTTATCATCTCAAAAGTTTCTTCATGCTGCTTTTCAGTTAATACTCTCCACAGCTATCCCTACATAGCCACTGATCTTTATCCACTACAGTTTTACTTGTTCTAGGTATATAATGGAATCAAACAATAGTGTGTATGTCTTTCATTCAGTATAATATTTTTGAGGTTCATCTATGTTGTGTGAACATGTAATTTGTTCCTTTTTATTGCTAAATGGCTTTCCAATATGAATATACCTCCATTACTCATTTACCTGTTAATGGACATTTGGATTGTTTCTAATTTGTGGATGCCATGAGTAAGAAAGCCACCAAGACCATTAAAAAAGATGTATTTTCATGGGCATATGTCTTATGTTTTTATTTCTCTTAGGTATAACTAGAAGTAGAATTGTGGGGTCATGTTGTGATTGTATGCTTATCTTTATAGGAAATTGCTACACTTTGTTTTCCAAAGTGGTTGTAGCATTTTCTGTCCCCACCAGCAATATATAAGACTTCAGTTCCTCTGCATCCTGCCACCACTTGGTATTATTAGAATTGTTAAGTTCATGTCTTCCTGTAGCATGTAATGGTATCTCATTGTGGTTTTAATTTATGTTTCTGTACTTAATAATGATGTTGAGCATCTTTTCATACTTGTTAGGTATTTGTGTAAATTCTTTTGTAAAATACCTTTCAAATCTTTTGTTTGGGAGGGTGTCACTTGCCTTATTATGAGTTTCTATAGTTCTCTATATTCTGAATACAAGTTCTATGTCAGGAATATGTATTGGGAAAATTTTCTCTGGATCTGTGGTTTACCTTTTCATTTTTAAATGATATATATGTCTTTCTGAGAGCATAGGATTTTAATTTTGATAAAATCTTATCAGATACTTCTTCTATGGTTAATACTTTCTGTGTTCTAAGAATTTATCTGAAACAAGATAGTGTTATGTCTTCTTCTAAATGTTTTATAGTTGTAATTTTTACATTTAGGTTTATGGGACATTTTAAGTTAAATTTTGTGTATGTTTTAAGGTAGTTGTCAAGGTTATTTTTTCCATAACGTATATTCAGTTATTCAGGCCCCATTTTTTTCCCTAAAAATGAAGCTCTTTCCCCATTGACTTATCTTGACACCTTTATTGAAAATAAATTGGTCACATATATACAGGTCTTTTTCTGAATTCCTTATAATGTTCCACTATAAATTTATGTTTATCCCAACACTACACTGTCTTGATTATTATAGTTGCAAAATACATCATGTTATTAGGTAACATAATTCATTCAGAATTATTCTTATTTTCCAAAACTGTTTTGGCTATTTCTAGTCCTCTAATTTTTTAATGTAAGTTTTTAAATTGGATTGTCAGTTCCTACAAAATGTCTCCTGGGTTACGGATGGGGATTGTATTGAATCTATGTATCAATTTGTGGAGATTGATATCTTAATAGTATTGAAGTAATTTCTCTTAGCAGTGTTTTGTCTTGCACATATTTTATTAAATTTATCTGTATTTACTGTTTTTGATGTTTTTGTAAATGCTGTCATTTTAAAAATAATAGTAAATGCTGTCATTTTAAAAATAATATTTGTCCATTGCTAGTAGTATAGAAATTTAATTGATTTATATTGACCATTTATCCTATAATTTTGATAAATTGACTTGTTCTGGTGGCTTTTCTATAGATTCCTTAAGACTTTCTAATACACATACAATACCATTTGGTTATGTATCTATAACTAACTGCATTTTTGTTTCTTTGTCTTGCCTTATTGTACTGGCTAGGACCTCTAGTAGATTACTGAATAGAAGTAGTAAGATTAGATATGCCTTGTTCCTGATTTTAAGGAAAAGACTTCAACTTCCATCATTAAATATGTAATAAGTAGGATTTTTACAGATGCCTTTTATAGTAATAATAAAGTTCCTTCTTTCTAGTTTTCTGGTTTTATCCTGAATGGGTGTTAAATTTTCTCAGATGCTTTTTTAGAATTTATTGAGTTTGTTGTATTTTTCTTTATACAGTTAATATGAATTATATTAATTTCAAATGTTAAATCTTAACATTCCTGAGATAAACCTTAGTTGTTTAGGATGTATTATCCTTTTTTGTTGAATTATATTTGCTAATATTTTATTAAGGAAATTTGCATCTATATTCAAGAGGGTTCTTGGACTATAATTTCCTAGTAATGTCTTTTTGTTTTTACTTTCACATAATTATGATCTCATAAAATCATTGTGAATAGTTTCTGCCTCTTCTACTTTCTGACAAAATTTGTGTTAAATGTTTGGTAGAATTCACCAAAACAACCACTTGTACCTGAGTTTTCTTTGAGAAAAAGGGTTTTTTATTCTTAAGCAGTTTCTTTATAAAGGATTTATCTGATTTTCTTTTTGTGTGTGTATTGTGTCATTTTTGGTAATTTGTTCTTTCAAAGAATTTTAAGATGTTTAACTTATTAACATAACATTTTCTGTAACATTCTTTTAATATCCTTTAATATCAACAGGATCTATAACAATGTTCCTTCTTTCATTCCTATTTTTGATGATTTGTATGTTCTTTTTTTCTTGATTGTTCTCACTAGAGGTTTATCAGTTTCATTGATCTTCTCAAAAGCTTTTCAAAGCTCTTAGGCATAGTGGCTCATACCTATAATCCTAGCACTCTGAGAGGCTAAGGTGAATGGATGGCTTGAGCTCAGTTCAAGGCCAGCCTAAGGAAGATGGAGACCCTGTCTCTACTAAAAATAGAATAAACTATCCAGGCATAGTTGCAGGCACCTGTAATCCCAGCTACTGGGAGGCTGAGGCAAAGAGGATGACTTGAGCCCAAGAATTTGAGGTTGCTGTGAGCTATGACACCATGGCATTCTACTCAGAGTGATCAAGTAAGACCTTGTCTCAATCCCCACCCCCTAAAAAAACCCTTCAGTTTAATTTTTCCATTGTTATTCTGTTTTCTATTTTGTGGTTTCTGATTTTATCTTTATTTTATTCTACTTGCTTTTAAGTAAAGATTGCTCTTTTTTTAGCTTTTTGGTTAGATTGATTGTTTTTTTGTTTTTATTTTTGTTTTGAGACAGGGTTTTGTTCTGTCAGTCAGACTAGAGTGCAGTGGCATCATCATAGCTCACTGCAACCTCAGTACTCCTGGGTTTAAGCAATCTTCCTGCCTCAACTAGCTGGGACTACAGGTGCATGCCACCATGCCTAGATAATTTTTGTATTTTTTTTGTATTTTTTGTGGAGACTATGTCTTGCACTTGCTTAGGCTGGTCTCAAACTCTTGGCCTTAAGCAGTCCTCCCACCTTGGCCTCCTGAAGTGCTAGGATTACAGTCAGAAGCCACTATATCTATCCAAAAAAATTTTTTTGGAGGGACAGAAGACCAGGTCTTGCTTTGTCACCCAGGACAACCTTGAATTCCTGGCCTCAAGCAATCCTTCTGCCTCAGCCTCCTAACTAGTTGGGTCTACAGTAGTGAGCCACTGTACCAAGGTTCTAGCTTCTTAACATAAAGGCTTAGATCATTAACTTTAAATCTTTCTTCTTTTCCATATAAACATTTAAAGCAATGAATTTCCCTTCAAGTATGAGTTTAGCTGCGTCCCACACATTTTGATGTGTTGTAGTTTCTTTATCATTCATTCCAAAATGTTTTCTAATTTCCTTTTGTGATTTATTATTTGACCTATTGGTTATTTATAATAGAAGTGTCTGGTTTAATTCTCATGTATTGAGTTTTTTCTGGACACCTATTTCTGGATACCTTTTTGTTAATTTCTAATGTAGTTCTATAGTAGGCAGAGAATATATTTTTTTGTAGTTTTAAATTTGAAACTTGATTTATGGTCCAGCATATGCTCTTTGTGAATGTTTCATGTATTGTTGAAAAGAATGTGGAATTCTGTGTTGATTAGGTCAATTTGGTTGATAGGTAAAGAAGATTTGAAGATTTACATGCTCTAAATCCATAATCATTTTGTGTACTTCGGTCAATTATCTTGTAGTATTGAAACTTATAACTATAATTGCACATTTGTCTCTTTCTATTTTCACTTCTGTTTTTGCTGCATGTACTTTAAAGCTCTGTCATGAGGTCTGTATACCTTCAGGAGTTTGTGTCATCTTGATAAATTGAAATTTTCCCTCTTATTTCTGCCCAAAAGTCTGCTTTCTTAAGATAATGAGGTCACTCCAGCTTTCTTGAGACTGTCGTTTACATAGTGTTCTTTTTCCAGTCTTTTACTCTGTTGCCCAGGCTAGAGTGCAGTGGCATCATCATAGCTCACTGTAGCCTCAAACTCCTCAACCCAGGTGATCCTCCTGCCTCAGCCATCTGAGTAGCTGGGACTGCAGGCATGCATCGCCACACCTGGCTAACTTTTAAAATCTTTAGTAGAGATGGGGTCTTGCTATGTTGCTCAGGTTGGTCTTGAGTTCATAGGCTCAAGCAGTCCTTCTGCCTTGGCCCCCAAACTGCTGGGATTACAGGCATGAGCCACTGTGCCTAACCCAGCTTGTGCTTTTAACCCATCTTATTATTATATTTATAGTATTTTTCCTATGGAGAATATATGATTGCTTGTTTTATGTTTTTTTATATTTAAAGG
>NW_003852689.1:335466-388367 GCF_000181295.1 Otolemur garnettii
GAGCCAAGCCTCTGACTTTTCATTGAAGTGCTGAAACCATTTTAATTTAATGTAATTATTGCTAAGGTTGAGATTAATGCTATTTGTTTTGGCTCATCTGTGTTTTAGTCTTTTTTTCTCTTTTCCTGCTATTGTATTATTTTTAGCATTCAGTCTTCTTTCCTCTAGTTCATAAGCCATGCAGTTGTCTTTTCACAGAGGTTGCTCTAAGGTTTACATTATGCAGCATCCATTTATTTCAGTCTTTCTCCAAATAATTTTCCATTACAGCTGAAACACAACCTTCTAACAGCATACCTCTGTTGTCTGTGCTCTCTCTTTTCTTGCTGTCATCAATTGCTCTGTGTACTTTTTTCTTCTTGCTTTATAAAGTTATCTCTAAATGAAACTTAAAAGTGAGAAAGCATCTTATATATTTACTCACATATTTATCTTTTCTAGCCCTTATTCTTTTGTCTGGATCTGAGTCTCCATTTGGTATCATTGTTGTTTGAGCTTGAATAACTTCCTATAATATCCTTTAAAAAAAAAATCCTACTCTGTTGCCTAGGCTATAGTGCCATGGCATCAGCCTAGCTCACAGCAAACTCCAGTGATCCTCCTGCCTTAGCCACATGAGTAGCTGGGACTACAAGCACCCACAATGCCCAGCTAGTTTTTCTATTTTTACTAAAGGGTCTTACTCTTTCTCAAGCTGGTCTCAAACTCCTAAGCTCAAGGGATCCGCCTGCCTCAGCCTCCCAGAGTGCTGGGCTTATAGGCATGAGATACACCACCCAGGCCTTTATAACATTTCTTATAGTGCAAGTCAGCACCAAATTCTCTCAGGTTTTACTTGCCTGAAAATATCTTTTTAACCTTCATTTGGAAAAACATTTTAATAAGTTTCTTGCTTTTAGCAGTGTGAAGATGCTATTCCTTTGTCTTCTGGCTTACATGCCCCACTACCCTGTTCCATTCCTTCTTAGAGTCCCAGTTGCCCAGTCCCAGAGCTAAAACTTCCCACCAGGTGACAGTGGGTAGACACCTTGCCTCACGGAACCTCGACACACTTGACATTAAAGGGGACCAGACATAGAGCCCACAGGACAGTGGTGTGACAGTGAGAGTGGTGGCTGCTGCTGGTGTTGCCCAGGTCTTTGCCTACCTAAGACAGGGGACATTTTATAGCAATAGAGGACAGCTGTTCCAAGGCCCCTTGTCCTAAATGGCCTTTGATATTCCTCAGCACAGCCTCCCAAAGAGGCCCCTACTACATGCTCTACAAGTTTCTGTCTCTTGCAGTGCTGGTGGGCCTCAGGCAGGGATGCCAGAAAGTTCCTAGTCACAGTATGTCCTATTTAAGGGAAGTCCCCTCCTCACCCCCACACCCAGGCTACCATAGAGCCAATCTGAAATGGGTCTTAGGTGGAAACTTGGCCCAAAGTTGTTGTATCTCTGTAGACTGGTTGTAATTCAAGGTCGCCTGACTAGGGGGTTCAGAGTCTACTGGATCATGTTCTGACTTCACAAACTGCGTGGTGTGTGCACCACCATTAGCGTCCAGGTTTCTTTCTTGGCCCTGCAGCCTGGGGCAATTGAGGGAAGGTCCCAGCCAGGCTCTGGTGACTTGGCATTTCTCGGGCTTTGAGAAGCCTCCCTATGGGTTCAGGTAGCTGCCAAGTACTGGGGTCACCAGAAGTGGGGTAGAGAGCCTCAGGATGTGCAAGTGGACCCCCCCCCCAGGCCCTGCTCTGAGCTTCCTCCTTTCCCTCTCTTTGCTCCCACTTCTCTCTCCCTCCATGTCTGTAGCTTTTCCTTCCCCTGGTCTCACTGTGGTCTTCACCACCCCCGTGACTCTACCCCAAAGATTCCTGAGTCAGTATTTCCTACCTAGGCCCCAGTTCCTAGTCACCAGCACTTGGCACCTGGAAACAACAGGTTATTTAGGAACAATTAGTTAACTTTAGTTTCCTGACAAATACCATCACATTTTAGAATTTCTCATTTTCATTTCCTTCAGAAAATAAAAAATACATATTTATTGATTTACAATAAGAAATATAACTGCCAAAAACCCTGTAGAAAACAGTTGTCTTCCTCCCTAGGTGGGTGGGCACAGGGCTGTGGAGGAAGCTGGGATAATATCCTTCATTCTCACCCTCTTAAAGAAAGGAGCTGGCTCAAGTCCCACCTCATTCATCTTCGGCCAAGCTGCTTTTAAGTAATTTTCATCCTGAAGGTAGACTTTTCCGGGGCCTCGTTATTTTGGGATTGATTTTCTTCCTTTGCAAAAACTGCTTAGATAGCTCTCACCAGGCCACACTGTGGAAGCCACCTGCCTGTAGTAGTGATAAACCAACCATCCTAGCAGGGTCCCTCTAAGCAATGGGCAGTGACTGCCCACACTCAGTCCAGCAGGTGCTTGGGTAGAGGAGGTGGGATGAGGGGAAGTAAGGCAGGGACCTTTGGGGCCAGGACTGGGTTAGCCAGGGCCTTGTTTACAGAGGGGTGTGGGTCTTCCCAGGGGCTCTTCTTCTACAGGAACAAACACAGCGGCCCAGACCAGGGAGGGCCTGTTAGTAGACAAACCAGCACTTAAGCTGAGGACCCCATTCTGTGTGGCACATTTGAAAGGGCAGGAAGAGTAGTTGCCAGCCTCAGACAGGTTGAGGACACTTATCTTTGGGAGTATGGTTGGAGGTTATTTCTTTGCTACCTTAGGCTTTTCTTTTCTCTGTAGAGCTCTTTGATTTTTCTGCCTTAAACATGGATCAGTTTTAGCCAGGTACTAAGCGCCAATGCTTGTAGCTCCTCACTGCCAGCCAGGCACTGTATTAAGCACTTCGCAGGCACTAATCCAACAGTGTTGAGTAAATATGCAAGGCCATTGGGGTGAGAAATAATCAAGTAGGACATCTGGATCTGCTTGAAGCATAAAAGCAGGAAGCATCTTTTCCTTGGGTTATTAAACTAAAGGGGATTCCTTTGTCCCCTGTTCATTTAAGACATGAATCTGCCTGTCTGTCTTACATCCAGTAAAGTGTGAAGTTCCATCTCAGTGGGCACTGTGAGTCCCTTCCTCATCCTCCCTGCAGAGCTCAGCCCCACCCATCCTGTCAGTAAGTGCTGATTAGAGGCCACCTGGAAGCTTCTACCCACCACACTGCAGCCAGAAGAGGTGGGAGGCCCTGGGGAAGGTTTGCAGGATGAAAAAGATCTTGGTGCCCATAGCTCAGTGAGTAGGTTGCTGGCCACATACACTGAAGGTGACAGGTTCAAGCCCAGCCCAGGCCTGCTAAACAGTGACAACTGCCACCAAAAACTAGCTGGGTGTTGTGGCAGGCACCTGTAGTCCCAGCTACTCGGGAGGCTGAGGCAAGAGAATTGCTTAAGCCCAAGAGTTTGAGGTTGCTGTGAACTGTGACACAATGGCACTCAACCGAGGGCAATGTAGTGAGACTCTGTCTCAAAAAAAAAAGAAAGAAAAAGAAGATCTTTGCAGAAGCTACACAGCTGGGCCTCACCAAGGGCACAAATTATGGAGCTGGTCACAGGACAGTCACACTGTGATTGTGATTCACCTCATCATTGGTTCCTTGATTAACTCAAGAAGCAGGAACAGCACAAAGGAAATCCTAAATCTAGACTCTTCTCCAAAGCATCCTAACCTTCCTCACTACTCATCCTGCACACTCCCCTACAGTTTATAAAACACTTCCCCTTCCTGTTAGATCTCATGTCATCCTTTCATCCACAGGTTCTTGTGTGGTACCTCCTGTGTGCCTGGCTTTAGGACATGGGGATCGGCCAGGCAGATGCCGCCCCTGCCCCTTCAGGGCCCCACCCAAGCCCCTCTCTCCCAGTTCACCCTCCACCACTGACACCCAGAGGCAATTGCCTGTGGAAAACTCTTTAATGTGATTACATCAAATAATTGCTGAGGATGAGCAGCATGGCGGTCTCCAGGCCTGGAAAATGTAAACTAATAGTTTCCAGTCCTGCTTAATAATGCTGGTGCTATCTGAGACCCATCAGAGGCTTCTTATGTGTGGGTCGCCAGAGGCTTGCTTTAGAATTTAGTCCTGCTTGCTCTTTTGAGACAGATGTTTGCATTATGTCAAATAAATCACTCACATAGGCAGATCTTTTCATTGTCCATTAAAGGGTCTTTTTTTTTTTTTTTTTGAGACAGAGCCTCAAGCTATCCCCCTGTGTAGAGTGCCATAGCATCACAGCTCATAGCAACCTCCAACTCCTGGGCTCAAGCAAATCTCCTGCCTCAGCCTCCCAAGTAGCTGGGACCACAGGCACCTGCCACAACGCCCGGCTATTTTTTGGTTGCAGCCATCATTGTTGTTTTGGCGGGCCAGGCTGGATTCGAACCCGCCACCTTAGGTGTATGTGGCTGGAGCCTTAGCCACTTGAGCCACAGGAGCCGAGCCTAAAGGGTCTTTCTTACTGGTCCAGGATTGTTGGCCCCACAACTGTCAGCTGAGCAGCTGGGTCCACAGGTGCCTAGTGACCCAGGGACCTTGTACCTTTCCTCCTTCTAGGGGAAGCGTGAGCTCAGGGGTGTTTGCCTAGCCTGTCATAGGGCCAGTGGTTTCAGAGGAGCTATGCTTGGAGTCAGACCAAAGGTGGCACTGCCCTATGTGCCAACAAAGGCAGAAAGACGCCCACCTGCCACAGCTCACACAGGGGGCCACAGCCTATAACTGGAGGGGATACAGGACAGCTACTGACAAGTAACCGAGTCACAGAGGCTGGGGAGAGTTTTGTGAGCCTAGTAGGTAGAAAAGAAAAACACCAAATCAAACTTGTGTTATGTGGACAAAGGCTAGACTTCATTATGGAAAATAAGAAGGTTTAATTCAGGATAATGGAAGAATTGTTTTCCTATTTTATTTGGTTACCCAGGAGGCAGCTTGGGGCATGGGAAAGGGTGCCTCGGGAACCAACATGGCTGGCTGCTACCCTTGGACCCCCTTGGCCTTGACTCCCTCATCTGCAGAACTAAGGCAGGATCTGCAACTCTGGGGGACAAATAAGAGCAATGTCTGTAGTTGGAACCTGGCATTATGGGAGATGTTAAAGCTGGAAGGATCTTAGGTAGCATCTAACTAGGTGGTTTTCACCCTGGCTGCAACGTGAAATCTCCTGAAGAAGCTTTTTTTAAATCCTGATGCCCTTCCTACCCCAAGTCACTGGGCAGTCTCTGGTTGAGTCCTGGGCAGATACCTAGGCAGGTTCGACCTTAGAGGCACGCCTTGCAGGAGGCGCACTCTTGTCTAGAGAGGCTGGTGCCTCAGGGAGCACCCATGTGCTGAGAGGAACTTGGGCCAGAGAAAGAGGAGGAAGCCTCTGTGTTCCAGCTCCAGACCCCTTGCATACCATTATACAGAGCCCCTTGCCTGGCTCACTTCACTTCAGGGGAGTGGTCTGCAGTGTCATGGCAGCCTCCCAAGCCCATATGGCATAGGGTCTGTCTCTCATGCACCTGCCTTGGTAGTCCTGGCCTGGGCAGCCACAGGGTGGGTGAGTAAGCCCAATGACCCTGGAGGGCTCAGCCCTCACAGTGCTGGATCTGGGGTAGGCACCCCCACGCCTTCAAGGAGACCCTGTGGACAGCCTGGTTGGGGTGGGGGCTGTGTGGGTGGATTGGTGCTCTCCTGGCCAGAGCAGGCCATGGGTGGCACACTGTCTTTAGCATCTCAGCAGATGCCATAACTGGAGCACACGCCTCTATTTTTTGCCTCCATCTCCACACCTGTGTTTATTTCCCTGGAAGTAGGCCCTGGTGCCCAGAGCTGTCTGTCATCCTGAGGACAGCCAAGGACAGTGTGCAGCTCCAGGTCACAGCCACCCTAACTCCACAGGCATCCTGACCTTTACTCCTGTGCCTGTGTTTTTTACCCATCGTTTTGGCTCGTGGCTTTGACCACGTGCCCTGGCTCCCTCCAGCAAGAGGGAAGGAGGCGAGTTTCTTTGTCCTCTGAGGTTTGTGCTCGTTGATCTCTCTAGTTGCCCCCAGAGCTTGGAAAGCATTTTTCTGTGGAAAGAGATGCCACCAAGGATACCACAGGTTCACGGTTATCGAATGGTGTTTCTGCTCTTGCTGCTCTAGGAATAAGAACAAACCTGTGCTCCCATATGTCTCCCCATATGACATATATGTTTATGTCAGGCTTAGATACCCTACTCCCAGGCCCCACCATGGCCTTGTTCGTAACTGCCTTTGGTGAGGGTGCAACCCCTGCACCTCTGCCCTGAAGAAGTTGTTGGAGAGCCCAGTGTGAACCTTCAGGGTTCCTGGTATGTTGCAGCTACACCCAACCTTCCTGTGGAAGATGGGTCCACAGGAAGCCTTGAGGATCAAGACAGCACTGGTGCTCTGGCCTGTTTCCCATCTACCTCCAGAGTTGCACAATTTATTATTTATTATCAGCTGATTTTCCATCAGATTAGATCCTGACACGCCTTCCAGGGTCCTCAGGTGGAGCTTCTCAGAACCTTTAGTTATCTACCTCCATAGTCATCACTCATCCAGTCTCCCAAAGGTTTTTATTTGTAATTCATGATTCCTTCTCTTTTTTGTAGAATCCCCACAGGACCCACTTGGGGAAAGGCAGGGCTGTTGCCCTTCTGGGTCCCGCAGTCAGGAAGAACTGGCAATGCCTCAGAGGGGTTGCTCCCCCTCCTATGAGTCCTGCTTCCCCCTCTCACCCACTACTGGCACATCACAACTTTGTCCTGGTGCTTCTGCTCTGTCCTTCTCCAGAGTGGCATCCTCCTTCCATGCCACCCAGAAGCATGTCACCATCTTGTACCAGCTGCAATGCTGTCAGCTCCTTCCCAGAGTCCTCTCAGGGCTTCATCTGCAGCATGAAGTCACCTTCCCGACTCCTACCCTGGGCTCTTGTCTCAGCCCCTACTCAGTAGTGGTCTCAGCTCCCTGTTATCTTGGAAGCTTCCAGAAGACCTCCCAGTCTCTGCTCCATATCGTCTGAGTAGGGTGGAACATCAGCAGCCATAGCCAGGAATGAGGGGTACTCCTCTGAGGCTGGGAACAGAGAACCAATGCTGTGCCCCAGGCAGGGCTTAGCCTACACCTACCAGCTCTAGGCCAGACTGGAGGGCAGTAGTAGGCACTACCCTGGACCAGCTACCTCACAGCCTCTAGCCTGGCCAGCTGCTGTAACCTCCTCCAGGGCCATGGCGATGACAGGGTTCTCTGCAGAGATGATGGCACCAGTTCCAGCCATGGCACCTGGGAACCTTGGCATCTCGGGAATATTCCTTAAATCTCCAGGCCACCCTTTCCTATTCTGGGGGTGACACTTATAGAATACTGCATGATATGTGGAATTGGCCCCCACACAAGCACAGAGGAGGCAGTCACTGAGCAACTGTGTTGTTCATTCTCAGAGGCAGTGATGTCACTTGAATGCCCTTGGCCCCCGCCCCAAGGCATGTTTCTTTTTGTTATCAGCATCTGGCTGATTGGATCTGTGATCAAGCTCAGGCAGCTTAACAGCTCTCCCCAAATCTAAATCAGTCCCCCAAGCTGCTATAATAGAATGTTCAAGGCACTAACCACACAGACTGGAAAGGGTACAGCACCCATTCAGTTCTTGCTGGAAATTGATACCACGTTTGCTTTTCAGAGAGGCCCTGTGGCAGTTGTCTCTTTGCACAGCCAGACAGAAAAAATAGGATGTGTGCCCTGCTCAAAATCCATAGCGCTCAGGATGGGAAGAACACCCCACTGGGTATCTAGAGCCCTGTGAGGGAAACCCCAGGGAGCAGTAGCTGCTCAGGGGACAAGGCCACAGGCTAGAAAGCTGCCAGAGCCCAGGGACAGGACTTGCTACATACTTGGCAAAGGGACTCAAAGAAGGGAAGGGCAGCAGTGCCCATCCCCACTGACTACACTGCTGGCCCAAGGGAACACCACTGGTTAATGCTAATCCTGTTGGTGACTGGCAATTGTGCATTTGGCCTAGGAACAGTGGCTCCCATGCTGCACCAATGCAAGCACCCCTGCTGTGGGGTAACCCAGGGGTCAGCAGGGCAAGGTTTCTCTGTCTTTGCTCCCCCCAGAACCCTGCCTGGCCTGTGGGCAGGCAGAGATGAGCAAGTTACAAACCTTTATCCTCAAAGAAGCCATTACATTCTTTAAAATATTTGTACAGCCCAAATGTTATTCCCAGTGCTAGGGAGCCTGTGGGCTCAGTGCACTCTCAGTGGAAGTGACCCGTACTGGCCCTCTAGAGAGGAGGGGAGGAAAATAATCCTACAATGACATGTGGCACAACATAGAAGTGGCAAAGTCACCAAGTGAGCAGAAAGGCCTTGGGATCTGCATGTGTGACCCTGGGACAACTGAAGGATGTGGTGTTGCTGGTGATGACATGCCAGGCCTTGCTGGGATGGGGGCCAGGATGTGAACTGTCTGAATATCCCTCCCTGTCCAGGACCTTGCTAGGGCTCCCAATGTCCAGCATCTTCCTTCAGGCACCTTCCCAGCCTCTGCCAACCTGTCCCCTCCTGCTGTAGTCCTGTCCCTCTGCCAGGACCTATCTTGACAGCATCTGCCCAAAACTGGTACAGCCCACAACTAGGTGTGGGTACAATGGGAGGAGTAAGTACTGGCCTTCCACCCTGGCCTAGGCTGCTCCTGTCCCCAGGGCTCATGTGCAAGCGGAGGGGTCCCCACTGGTCATCTCGTGCCCTGACTCTGAGGACAGGTAAGGGCAGAGCTGGGCTCCCCCAGACAAACAAGCAAGAGGCAGCATCACACAGGGTGGTGCAGAGCCTCAGCTCCTGTGGCAGGATCCCAAACCAGCCTGCACTATCTTTTGGTCTCTGTTTCAAAAAGCTAAGAAACTTTCCTCCAAAGATGGGAAAAAAAAAAAAAAGCTTCCACTTCTGAAAATAGCCTACCTGGCTCCCTTGCACTGTTTCCACAGCAACCTACACCTTCTTAGGAGCCACCAGTAGAAAGAGGGCCCTGGCCAGTCGAGGGTACCCAGTGGCTTCTCAGCCAGCTCCAGCTATTTCAAGTCCAGAAGAGCCCTGAGAGGAGTCAGGGAGAGCCCACTAAACAAACAGGGGCTCCCTCTCGTTCTAAGCCTCTAGAATTTGAAGTAAACTCAAGATAGTTACATGCAAAAGTGAGCTGTGTCAATGGACAATGACAGAGATCTTGCAGGGCCAGGGGCCTAGGACTCTAGCATGTGTTGGCCACACACTGGGTGGAAGAGGAATTGTTACTTACCTCCATGTAAGGCCCTTTAACCTAGGCTATGAGAAGTCAGAAGCAGGATTATGTGGCCCACCCGAGGCTGCTGCCTCCCTGCAGAGAACCTGGCCAGGCTTCAAGGTATAGGTGCCCGGCTTTGAGGTGAGGGCAGAGGAGCTTGTGAGATACTTAAGAAGGAGTCTTAGTGATCAAATAGAGAGCATCAAGGGACCACTGTCCTGGGCAGTAAATCAAATTGTAATGGTGAGCCATAAAGTGAGACGGTCACGTGGTGTCACGGCCAAACAACGGTTTCCCAAGAGGACCTGTGAACGTGTTACTTTATATGGCAAAAAGGACATTGCAGATGTGATTATGTTAAGGATCTTGAGATGGGGGATTATCTTGGATTAGTCAGGTGAGCCCAATATAATCACAAGATTCCTCCTAAGAGGAGAGGCAGGACGATCAAAGAGAGATGAGAGGTTACTCTGCTAGCTTTGAGGATAGAGGAAGGGGCCCTGAGCCAAGGAATGAAGGCCAGCTTCCAGAAGCTAGAAAAAGCAGAGAAACAAATTCTCACCTAAAGCCTCCAGAAGGAAGGCAGCCCTACCCACCCCTGGATTTTTAGACTTATTTACAGAACTATGAGATAGTAACTGTGTGTTGTTTTAAGCAACTACCTTAGTTTCCAAGGGCTGCCATAGAAGTTACACAAATTAGGGACTTAAAACAATGGAAATTTATTCTCTCATAGTTCTGGAGGCCACAGGTCTGAAATCAAGGTACTGGTAGGGCATGTTCTCTCCAAGGGCCCTGCAGAAGAATTTGCTGCTTTCTCGTAGTTTCTGGTATGGCCAGCAACCCCTGGCATTCCTTGGCTTGTGAATGCATCACTTCAATCTCTGCCTCCATCTTCATGTCTCTGTGTCTTTTCTTCTCTCTTTTAAGGATCCCAGTCAAACTGGATTTAGGGGCGCACCATATTCCAGGATGGCTTCTTCTTAACTAATTGCATCTGCATCGACTCTGCCAAGAAAGGTTATATTCTAAAGTTCCAAGAAGGATGTGAATTTGAGGGGAGACACTGGGAAACCTAGTACAGCCACTAAGGGTTAGGAACAGATATACTGGCTCCGTACCTGTGGCTCAAGCGGCTAAGGCACCAGCCACATACACCTAAGGTGGCGGGTTCGAATCCAGCCCAGGGACAGCTGCAACCAAAAAATAGCCGGGCGTTGTGGCGGGTGCCTGTGGTCCCAGCTACTTGGGAGGCTGAGGCAGAAGACTGGCTTGAGCCCAGGAGTTGGCGGTTGCTGTGAGCTGTGATGCCACAGCACTCTACCCAGGGGGACAGCTTAAAGCTCTGTCTCAAAAAAAAAAAAAGAAAGAAACAGATATACTTGGAGAATTACCATGGATTAAAGGCCACAGCCAGACTGATGGCCCAGCCAAGATGGATGAGCTTTGTCCTTGTAACACATTGGTGATCTCAGTATTATTGATTTATTGTCTTTTAACAAGAAAGAGAATTTGGTTTTCCATGTAGTTTGTGACAATGGATGAGTATTTTAGGAATCAGGGTTTTTCTAGAGATAGTTGCGTCTGTAATAGGGTGGGGCACTTATTCTGCAGTCATTTGCTCAACATGGTCCTGCTGTCTCAAAGCTGTCCTGTACCTTATTTCCCAGTCCTGTGCCTGGCTTGAAGGTTGACATCAATTGCTCTTTCAGTGCCCACAGTCTGGAGCTTCTATTTGTTTTTGTCACTTTAACCAGGGAGGCCCAAGAGCACCACTGGCTGAGGGATGCACCATGAGACTCAGAGAAGTCATTTTCCTTAGAAGGCATAAGTCCCATTTGGCCTTGAGCTGCTTCTGGACAGGGGCAGAGTCAGCTTTCCGTCTTCCACACTCAGATGTCCCAGTTTTAGAAACCACATCCTGTGCAGATGGCAGAGCAGCTCACTGGGATTTTCATCGGTTGCATTTCTGTGAACATTTGATCTGTACATGAGAAGTGTGCCAGGAACAGCTGTGCATAGGCACTGGCTAGAGCAAGGCCTGGGGAGGGGCAGGCAGAGTTCAGAAGGATGGCCCTGCAGCCCTGCTGGGAGGCACAACGGGGAAATGACTGGCTCTCTGCAAAGCAGTAGGATGGGGAGGCAGAAGATGCTGGTGCCTCCCGCTTGGAGACCTGAACTTGAACCTTAAAGAACTGCTTACTAAGGTGTACTGTTTAATGTCAACTTCAACATTCCCTAAGAAGTGTGATCACCTGCTTCTACCTGCCACAGAGGGTGCTCAATGTGGGCTAGTTGTGCCTCTCTCTCCCCAGCTCTTGCACCTGTGGGGCCCTCCTGGTGCAGCGCCAGTGGCCATTCTGAATGGTCAGTGGCTTGCCATTCTTGTTGTTATGCATATTGAACCTGAGAAGGTGACACGTGCCTCAGTGACAGAGGTTTTAAGAGCCCAGGCTCTGGGCTCGGCACCTGTGGCTCAAGCGGGTAAGGCGCCAGCCACATACACCTAAGGTGGTGGGTTCGAATCCCCAGCCCGGGCCTGCCAAACAACAATGATGGCTGCAACCAAAAAATGGCCAGGTGTTGTGGCGGGCACCTGTAGTCCCAGCTACTTGGGAGCCTGAGGCAGGAGACTCGCTTGAGCCCAGGAGTTGGAGGTTACTGTGAGCATGATGCCATGGCACTCTACCCAGGGGGATAGCTTGAGGCTCCGTCTCAAAAAAAAAAAAAAAAGAGCCCAGGCTCTGAAGCCAGACTGACCTGCATGCTCCAGAGTCCCCTCACCTTGTGGTCCTGGGCAATTTCAATTTCCTGTCTCTATACCTACCTGACTGGCTCATCACATGCATTAGCTAAGGCAGCACCTTGCCCAAGGCATGGTGCACGTTGGCAGCTGGAGAAAGAGGAAAAGCCCAGGGGCAGACAGACCTGCATTCTCCTAGCTCTGGCTCCCTGGTAGCTGGGTCCTAAGTTGGTGGCTTGGCCTCTCAGAAGTTGTGTTTTCTCACCTACAGAGAGGGTGGCCCAGAGTATGTGGTTTCCAGACACTAGGTCATTTTGGGGTTGCAGCAGGGCTGGCTGGAGGGGGAGGTTCCCTGCCTCTGTGGCCTGCAGGGTCAAGATATGCAGTAGATGCCACCTCAGCAGCCCTGACTTAGGCTCTAGGGAGCTGGCTGGCCTGATCCTGCCATGGGCTCAGGGCACACTCAGAGCAGTGTCCACCCCCATGCAATTTGCCTGCTATGGGAAGAAATGTTCTCTCACAATATGCTTTCTGTTTTTAAGATATTATATCTCAGGTTGTAGATTTTTTCACCTAAAAAAAGTTTTTTGCCGATTATTTCTGAAACAGAGCATTTCCAAAATCCCTGGGCAGTTAAGGCCTCTGGGACTCACAGGCTGATGTTAGCCCCTTGATTGTCCTGTGCCCAGCCTTAAGGCATTAGCAGCACAGTCCACGCCAGCTGCCCCCCACCCCACCTGCCACGGTGCACTTCTCAGGGGCTGCCTAGCCCCTCACCCCCCCAGCACAGGTTAGGCCTTCACGAAGGGAGCACAATTGAGGCCACCCACAAAGCTGTGAGAGGTAAGAGGGATGGCGCAAATGGAAAGAAAGGTCACTGCCTGGCCTCTCACATGGAGATGCCAAAGCCTGGCAGGAAGAGTGGCTAGCTGCACAGCCAGGACATGACTTTACCTCTTGAACCTGAAATTTCCTTGTCTGTCTCCTGTGGTGTGTGGTGGATGATATAGTTCCTACCCTGACGAGGTCATTGACCTGCCATAGCCAGGGTCTACAGACTGAAGGTATTCCCTAAGTGAGAGCGGCCCTGGTCCTGTGGGGGAGATAGATGTAGACAGAGAGTGGTTAGCTTCTACTGTGACATGGGGGGGTCTTTGGGCAGAGATTGGAGAGAGGATGGCATTTATGCTGACCTCGAAGAGTCAGACGGGGTGAGACTTCTGAGGAGGTGGTGGAGGGCTGAAGAGGTTCCAGGCAGTGGGGATATGTGGGAAGGGCCCCAAACAGAAGCGCACAGTGTCTATAGGGAACAGAGGGCTGTTTGGTGTGGCCTGGGGATAGGTGCCAAGCAGAGAGCAAATGTAGTTGGCTGGAGGGGAACCAAGTCAGCTTAGGGATTCTGGGGCTCTCTATGCCCACAGAGCAATCTCTACTTTTCTACCTGGCACAATACACCCTTTCCTGTAGGCTATACCCTCCAAAGCCACAGACTGGGCCAGAGCTGGGCAAGCTCCTTGCTCTGGACAGGAGCAGGAATATGCACCATCAAGAGAAGTCATCTACTTGGCCTAAGCCACACAGGCCTCAGTGCTATGTGATTGGGAATAACCACAAAATTCTGTTCCCCTCCACAGATGACTCTGGGGACGACGAAGACACTGCTTCCCCAGCTGACAAGAGCGAGCTGCACCAAACCCTGAAGAACCTCTCCTTGAAGTTAGATGACCTCAGCACATGCAATGATCTCATCGCTAAGCACGGCGCCGCACTCCAGCGCTCCCTCAATGAGCTAGACAGCCTGAAGATCCCACCCGAGAGTGGGGAGAAGCTGAAGGCAGTGAACGAGCGGGCCACCCTCTTCCGTATCACATCTAATGCTATGATCAACGTGAGTACCTGCCTCTACCCTATCATGGAGCTTTCTGGAACTTGCAATATTGTCCCCGAGTGGGTGACCAGAGGTGCTTAACACAGGCCAAGGCCCCATTTCCTGTGGCTCCAAGTCATTTCCCAAGGCAAGCACCCCCTGCACTTCCCAGGATTCTCTGTATCATCTCATCCACACAGCCATTTCTGGGCAAAGACATTATTTTTAACCATTTAGTGGAAGCTGGAATTGAGTATGGAATCTGCCACAGGCTGCAGGTGGTTGGTGCCTGGGTGAAAGTCAGGGCCCCACACAGCAGGGATACAGCTACCACACTGGGCCTCCCAGCCTGGGTACAGCCCACAGACACAGCAGGATCAGGACCCACGTATGCACCAGGGGAGGCGGTGGGTTGCCTCAGCCAGAAGAGCCTCAGAACTGAATCTGCTGGGATTGTACCAACCTGAAAGCAGATGAAGCCACTAACCACAGCTATGAACTGTATGGCCCAGCCTTGGGAGTGAGCCACTTTCCCTGAGTTCTGGAGGCCACGTTGCTGTGACTGGGAGCCAGGAAGGTCCCTTGATGGTGGCAGGTCTAGAGTTTGTGCTTCTGGGCTCTTCCTCTTCCTGCCTGGTGAGTGCTCCCACTCTAGGCTTCCACCTCCACATACAGGTCTGATTGCAACAGCCTTCTCCCATGGGCCAAGAGTGCCCAGCTACAGCTTCAGGGATCCCCACTCTAGGGCCTGAAGCTTAGCAAGAGGCAACTTCTTCCCACACTGCTAAGAAACTTGGCCTGCAGGTGCCTCCCATCTGAGCTCAGGTGTGTGTGCCGTTGTCTGTCCCCAGATTCTACTGTGCCCAGGGGATGGTTGGCCCATGTGGCCGCTGCAGAGAGACCGTTGGCCATGGTGCGTCTGCCCCTGTCACTGTCTACGCTCCATTTTCCTACATCAGCTCTCTCTGGCCCACTGTCCTCTTTATAGCCACAGACCCTGCGGGTCCAGGCCCCTGTACTCCTACCAGTGACACAGGCGAATCTAAAGCTTGTAATAACACAATGAGACATTTGTGTCTCCCTGGCCATCCCAGAAGCCACTGCCTGCCTGCCTGTGGCTTCCCTAGAATGGCTGCCCATCCAAGACCAAAGCTGGTTTGTCTTAAGCAATTTTGGCTTTTCCAAGCCAAATTTGATGATGATGATGACTGGCTTAGTGGCTGCAGTCTTGCAGTCTGTTGTCAGGCATCATAGGCTCATCTGTGTTGGTGAAGCTGTAAAAGCATTGAATTGCTATGTGGGCAGCACAGTCCCCTGAGTTGATCACAAGGCCTGTTTCCGGTCCTGGCACCAGGGGAACATGTGTCAGAGTCAGGCCTGAGTGACAGGAGCTGTGCCCCTGCCTAGGCTCTGCCAGAGGTACTGGTGAGACCCTGACAGGAAGGCCACCTCCCAAGCTCTTTCTGTTAAAACAGAAGGGAGGACAGGAGTGAGGTGCTGCCTGACAGCTGTGCTTGCAGCCCAGGGGTCAGTGTGTCTCTAGGGAGCCTTCACCACAGCTGTTCTTCACCTCAGGAACTGGCTCAGTTCTGGGAGGCCTGTTTGCACAGCTTTCAGATACCAAGTGTCCAAAGCCCCACTGTGTCAGAGAGGCCACATAGGCAAAGCCAGCTGCTTGCCTAAAGGTCATGGGACATAGGCGTCTCCACCCCTGGCCAGCCAGATCTCCATTTCCATGCCTATTGTAAGGAAGGGATCAGACCAAGAATCTGTACAGCCATGCTGCTGCTGCCCCAACCCCCCAGGGAGCCTGAACAGGTTCCAGACCACCTACCCTCCCAACAACCATATTAGTGCCATTAGATATCGTTAGTGCCAAAGTGGAAACTGAGGCTCAGAGTCACCTGATCTGCTCAGTGTTGCCCAGCTGGTGAGTAGCCAAGCTGGGATGCAAACCCAGGTCTGCATGGCCTGCCAGGAGAGTGATGGCCCCATACCCTCCAAGCAGGAGGGCCCTGGGCAAGCAGCATTCTTCCTACATGGACAGGAACCAGCTACTTCATCTTTACTTTTCCCCTAAGATAGCACAGATTGTCCAGCCTTCAGGAGAAGAGTTAGGGGGACAGTTTTTAACCCTTCAAGTCTGGGAAAAAGCATCCATATCATAAGTCTTTAAGTCCCAACCTTCTTCAGGGTAGGGACAGGCCCTCTGGACAATTCCAGAGGACCCAGAAACCCTGGTACAGGCCCATGCATGAACCTCTGCTCCCCAGGGGCGTTACAGCCATCCTCACCTCACATCAATGTGGCCTCTTCCCCCGGTGCTTATTGAAGGTTTCTGGATTGGAAATGTTGAACAACAATTCAGTATCTCACCCTTCTTTGCCTTTGCCAGTGCCATAGCTTCTAGAACACTCCTCCCCCACCCTTAAGATACCTGGTAGACCCTTTTTCATCTTTCAGAACCCCACATGGATGGCACCATAGCCAGGAGGCCCCCCAAGCCCCCTTTGGGTAGTCCTTCCTCAGGACTGCCTCCTCTAGATTTTGTGCTCCCTGAGGTCAGGCTGAGTAGGCTAGTGGGAGTGGTATTTCAAAATGGGTCTCTCCAAAAAACTCAAACACTGTAGGTTTCTCAAACGCTTACATCTGCCTGTGAATTTACCTTCTACTCTTGTTTCCTCACCTGGACAAGGTCATTGAGAAAGCAGAGGCTCTGCACTCAGCACACTGCACCCTTCTTCCAGAGAGACAGAACAGTGCTCTGTGACACTGAACTGTACTGTGCATTTTCCACGTGCAGACTATGCTGGCACCAAACTCATTCCCCCTCTTAATGGCATTTCAGTTGGAAGGTTCTTTCTAGCAGGACTCAGGTACACCTTACAGGCCTGGGAAGGGGCCCTCTGGGGATAGCATCTGAGAACATCAGCAGCCGGGTACTGAACTCAGGGCAACCTTGCCTCTTGGCACAAAGTTAGAGCATTTATCCCAGACCTGAGCAGCTGCTACCTAGGCCCTGTCTAGGCCTGTACCAAGGAGGGACTTGCAGGGAACAGGCAGTCCAGTGACAGACCATCACACATTTGCTCACTGGTGTAATATACTTTGTGAAGATCTACCCAGAGCCACCAGCTCACATGCCCACTTTTTAAGGCTGAGTTTGGAGAGGGCCTACAAAGTCACACTTGTCTAGAGAAGCAGGTCCAGGTGCAGCAGGAGAGCCAAGCTGACTAGGCAAGGCCTGCAGAGGGTCAGCCATAGAGCTAGGCCTAGAGGAAGGATTTCTTACAGGCAGAAGGGAACGGTCACAGGTATTTTTTTTTTCATAAGAAAGAGTTTTACTTTGTTGCCCTCAATAGAATGCCATAGCCTCATAGCTCCCAGCAACCTCAAACTCTTAGACTCAAAGCTATTCTTTTGCCTCAGCCTCCCTTGTAGTTAGGACTACAGGTGTCCACCACAACTCCCAGCTATTTTTTAAGAGACAGGATCTCACTCTTGCTCATGCTAGTCTGAAGCTCCTGAGCTCAGGAAGTCCACCCACCTCGGCCTTGCATAGTGCTGGGATCACAGGTGTGAGCTACTGCACCCAGCCTTACCAGGCCTTTACACACTGCCCAGGATGGGGCCTGTAAGGGTTTGTCTCCAGAGCCCGCTTGTTAGTAATCCCACCTACCTACCCGATTTCTCTTCCTAGGCCACTGCAGACACTTCTCCAGGTATGGTGGGCATGGTCGTTCGGCAAAGCTCTGCTCCCATGTAGGTGGTAGCCTCACTGTCCCACTGCCCTGGAAAGGAGAGTGGATGCCTCCCCTTCCCCTCAGGGGATATGGAGAGACCAGGTTGGCTCTGAGGTTTTTAGCCATGCAGGAGAAATAGAGCAAGGGACACATGCAATTCTTAAGGAGCTCTGGGAGGCCCAGCAGCCTCTCCCAACCTGTTCCCCATAGGCCTACACATCCCTGTCCCCTACCAGCTTGGGCTTCTTTCCAGACTGAAGTGGCCAGTCTCTCAGCCCCTCCACACCTGTCAGCATCTCAGGTGGGCATCATCTCTTCTACAAAGCTCTCCCCACCCTGAAACAAACCCACAGCTGCTCCTGAGCCCCTTCAGAATCCCCCAGTGGGTGTCAGCCTTGCATGCCACCACCTTGCCCTTGTACCTGCCCCCCACCTTGCCCCAGCTACTGAGGACCAGCTGTGAGGGGCTGAGTCCAGTCCTGCCAGCAGAAACCAGGATAGGAGCATGAATGACCTTCCCAGGCACTGTATGGCACAGCAAACATTCCACACACATGATCTCCCCCAACTCAATAGGCTTACCCATGGGAAGACTGAGACTGAGGGGCCCAGGGACTTGCTTAGGGTCATAGTTGCTAAGGATGTGAGCCCAGGTCTCCCTGGCTCCATACAGCCTACTGCAGAAGGTGGAGACATAAACCTGTCACTTCCCTTGATCAGGGCAGGAGACCAGGAACACCTCTCCTGCCCCCTAATCCTCACCCCGCCACCTTGACCAGTCCCCATCTGCAGTCCTACAGCATCTCTTGGACTTTTCTCCTGCAACAACTTGATGCATCTTCCCTGAAAGGGCAGGACAGAGTTCCCCTTACAATCCCAGCTGCCCTGTAGCCTCCGTTCTTTTTTTTTTTTTTTAGACGGAGCCTCAAGCTATCCCCCCCTGGGTAGAGTGTTATGGCATCACAGCTCACAGCAACCTCCAAACCCTGGGCTCAAGCGAGTCTCCTGCCTCAGCCTCCCAAGTAGCTGGGACTACAGGCACCCGCCACAATGCCCGGCCATTTTTTGGTTGCAGCCATCATTGTTGTTTGGCAGGCCTGGGCTGGAGATTCGAACCCGCCACCTTAGGTGTATGTGGCTGGCGCCTTAGCCGCTTGAGCCACAGGCGCCGAGCCGTAGCCTCCATTCTTGGCACAGAGCCCAGCTCTGGGGAGCCTTAGCAAATGAGAGAAAGAGAATTGTGACAAAACACAGGAGCAAATGAATGAATCACTTGGTGTCTGGCAAAATTCCCTAATGGGTAGTTTTTCAACTATGAGGAAGGCCAGCTCAGCAGATCCCTGCTTGAATTACTCTTAGGGTAACTGTGAATTAGCCTGCCATTTAGAAGAAACCTCACAGCACTATTACACATCTTTCCTTTGTAGAAAGAGTGTTGAACCACAGTAGGCCTTTGCACAGGTGCTCTGCCAGGCCTGAGTGTGGCCATGCTGTCCCTCACATCAGCATCAAGGCTCTGTCACTTGATACAAGGTGGATAATACACTTGTATATTACAAGTTCATGTCTTAGGTATATTAGCATCCATAAAGTAGAAACAGTAGCTCCTGCTGTTTCCTAAAACTTACCTTCAGCGTAAAGCAGAGTGCCTGGTTAGGACAGGCAGTACGTGGTGGTGGTGGTGTGACTACACCAGTCTTCCCAAGCCTCCTCCCAATACTTTGCTTGGTCCTCACAACAGCCATGTGAGGTTGGCGTCATTATAGTCCCATTGTCATCAAAGCCCAGGTGACCTGGGCTGCTTCATAGGTTGGCCTTGAACCCTATGTTTTAGCCTCATGGCTCCTGCCCTGAGCAAAAGAGCCCATTAGTATTGGTAGAGTCCTTTTGGGGGTGAGCCCACCCTCGTCTGGGAAGCAGGTTCTGTTGCAGCCATGGCAGCAGAACTTGGTGGGGGGCATGCTGTCCTCTGTCACTTTTATACAGACTTATTTTCTTACCCATAGAGCCCTAGAAAACCTGCCTAGGCCACTGCCCAGGGGAGTCCTCATTAGAACTTGCTGGGAACTAGGCGGCAGGTGCCAGCAGTGGTCTTCTTCTGCAGTCCTGAGGCCCCTTTGTGGGCTTTCTTCTGCCCCTTGTTCCCCCTATGCTGCGGACCCAAGCAAGGGAAACTCAACCCCACACCTGAGCTTGGAAGGACTTCTCATAGTTGGTGACTCATGGGGTGCCCAGGACTTGGCCCCTCCATCCATGTGACCCCCTGTGGCCCTTAAGAGCCTGGAATGTCCAGGTTCCACCCTACTGGCACCCAGTGAACATATCTGTGGGTGGGGGCTGTGCAGCTGGTGGAGGCTGAGATGCACAGGAGGTCTCTGTCATCCAGCCACACCCAGTTTTAGGTGCTGGGGACACAGAAAACAGCCCTCACCACCATGGGCCCCCTATCCTCATGGAGGAGCTGTAACTGTGAGGACATATGGGATGTCAGGGTAAACAAGCCTTCAGAGGAAAGATTGCATGAGCTGGGATGAGGTGAGAGGTCATAGGTGCAACTGGCTGGGGGTGAGGTCTATGTGGAGAACAGGGGCACAAGCCCAGGTATGGCCACACATGGAGTGAGTGCTTGGATCTGTGAGAAGGGAGGTCAGAGGGAACAAGAGGCCAGTCACAGGGGACTGCCTTGTACTCAGAATGAGACAGGAGGGACCCGTGAGGCTGAGTGGAATGATCTGACATCCATTTAGCCAGAGCCCTCTGCTGCTTGGAAAATGGGTGTTGGTGCAGCAAGGGCAGGCCCGTGGAGACCCTCCAGGAGGCCCTTGGATGGGAGAGAAGAGCTAGCACTAGGGGGAGTGGCGGGTGCTGCTTTGGAGTGAAGGAAGTTCCGGCAGTTGCTGTGGGTGAGAAACAGGCCATTGTGTCCATGAGGAAAGATTCAGGGTGTGGCCTCACAGTGGTTCCAACAGGATGCAGGAGGGTCCTTCCCAGGAACAGGTTTTGTGCAGCCAGGAGCAAACAGAGCCAGCTGGGGCCAAGTCCCACAAAAACCTGGAGTCCATCAAGATGCCTGGTGGGAGCAAAAGGCAGGGAGGGTGAAAGAGAGGCACTTTGACCAGCAGAGATCTCACAGACCACCGAGGCTTGTACGAAAGGTCTTTATTGGTGGGGGAGGGAGGCTGCAGAGCAGCACCAAGGAGGAGAGAAAAGAGGGGAGAGAGATATGGAGAGAGTGGAGAAGGAAGAGGGGGAAAAGAGAGAAGAGAAAAAGAGGGGAGAAACATTCTTATATAGGGAAGTCTCAGAATGGTGACGGGCTGGTGGGATAACCAATAAGGAGTTATTGCTCTGGCGGAAAGAGCCATAAGGGCGGGCAGCAGGAAATTGGAACAGGGTGATGAGGTAAGCAGACCACTCCCCGTACTAGGGAGGAGTTGTAACTTTAAGGGCAGGAAGGGGCTTTTTGGGGGGAAGGGGCTTTCTGAGGCAATTATCTAACAGAGGGTGGGGCTGGCCCTCTTCAACGGACTCCCTTATGACAGACCCTGGTTCCTAGGTTTACCAGGGAGGGTAGCGTCCCATAATAGATACACTTCAGTGTATCTGTAGGGCTGGCTGGCTGGGCAGGGCAAGGTGCCTATGACATCTTGATGGCAAAGATACAGGAATGCCCATAAAGTAGGAAAGTTTGTCGAAGAGGATGGCCAGCATAGCCAGGGCTCAATAGAGTGGGTTTGGGGGACACTCTGAGTAGAGAGGGCTGCGAGGCCCTAAGTGCACTGAGGGCCCCAGATTGCCAGAGTGGGGAACAGGCGGGCAGGTGAGGACGGGCACACAGATGTAGAGGGAACACACACAAGAGTTTAGGCACTAACACAAGAGTTCACTTTTGGGGTATCATAGAAGTAGAAATCCGTCTCAGGAGGAGCTGCTCGCCTTGAAAATGCTGTAAGTCTTCTCCCAGGCCATTTAGCTTATAGCTCAGCAGGTTACATGGGGCTCTTTGGTCCCGAGCTGTCCTCACTCGTCCTTCCAGGGCCCATGGGGCAGGTTCCTGTCCAGCTGACCACGGCTCTGCTTCTGCCAGCTTGCTCATTTGGGACTTGGGGAGATGGGTAAAAATAGATTCCAGAATTAAAATCAGTTGGCAAACTGGTAGCCAGATGGCGTCAGTTCCTGTACACAAAGGCTTAAACTATGTTGGATATGGAAGGGTTATTTTAAAGTTTTAATTGAAGTAGAAAGCTGCCTCACCAGTGCCCAAAGTGAGTCACATTGCGACCGTGCACTGTTGGTATTTGGGAAGGGCTGGAGCCCTCATGTGTGCTGGTCAGCTGTGCCCAGTGCCACAGTGAGTGGCCAGGAGGATGATAGACACACAGTGTGGTGACTCAGCCAGGTCAGAAGACCCTCGGCACTGTGGCTGCAGAGGTCCCCCCATTCTTGATCTTTGACACTTAGGATGGCCAAGCTTCTTCCAGCCCCTGAGTTAGACAGACCTGACCTGAATGTCAGTACTGCCACCTCCTGCCTTTGTGGGGCATCTGCTGAACTCAGTCTTCATCTGTGTACGGTGAGGCCAGCCTGTGCTCCTCAGTGGGAAGGGAGGGGAAATCCTGCTGACCTCAGTGTGTCCTCTGGCCATGCAGAGGGGCTCAGGGACACCATCACCCTCTATGACTGCCCCCCCATGACACCACCTCCAGGCCAGTGGAAGGCAGGAGTCCACAGTTGCGACTCCTGACATGAGGATTAGCATGGGCAGCCTCAGCCCAGCAGCCCAGAGAGCAGGAGAGTCCTCCACCCCCTGGTAGTCCAGAAACCAGAGTGCTACCATAAGGCAGGTGTGTCAGATGCCTGGAAGGTCCTGGCCTGGCCACAGGTGGGAGCATGTCCTTTTCTCTATCCTCCCTGAGCCCAGACCTGCTGTATGTGCTAATAACCAGAGACAGGACCAGTTGCCTGGCCTAGAACCTCTAGGCATTTGGCCTCTCGCTTTGCCTCTCCAGAGCCCAACAGCTACCCACCCAATGTCCAGCAGTTCTCATGTCCCCATCTAGGAAGGAAGTGACCTGGAGGAGGCTGATAGTTTGCCAAGAGCCTCTGAAGGCTAGGCCTGGGGTAGAGTCCTGGCTCTGCAGACTCCCAGGAACTCAAGAGCCTGCCCAGACCACACACAGGATAGACAGAGGACCCAGGCTGACTGACCTCACACCCTGCTCCCCCGCCTGCATTTGGGGAGCAGTGCGATTGTTGTTAGGATTAGGATTAGGAGTAGCAAAAGCGATTAGAGTTTGTCCTTCCCCTGGGGTACAGCCAGGCAAAGGTTTCCAGGTCAGAGACACTCTTATGTCTGTCCCATGGGGCACCTGTTAAGATGACCAGTAGCAGCTCCCCTTGGAGTTCACACAGCATGGCCCCTGGCCTAGCTTCCCCTGGGTAGGCAGCCCTCACAGCCTTTTTGACCAGGCCGGAGCTATCATGAGGGAGTGTCCCCAGTGGGCGGGCAGGGCATGGACTCCCCAACATGAGGCCCGCCTTTTCTGTCCTGGACTTCAAGGCCCACATACTGTTTTAGGAGCAGCAGGCTTCCCACCTTCCCCACAGACGTAGAACCACACCATCTGGAGAACCTGTACCCCAGAGCAGCCCCTCTGCATCTTGGGAGCGCCCATACTCTTGGCCCTTTCACTAGCACCCTCTCCACAGCCTTGCAGTGAAGGAGTGGAAAGGGCAGGGCTGGGAGACTGGAACCTTGTCCCCATTTTGAGAATAAGTGACCTAACAGGTCACAGAATCAGGGACTCTATAGGAATCCCACAGGGACACAAAGGGTCAGGAGGTTATAGGCCTGCTCCTGGGTGGACAGTGAGGCAGCCCCCATGTAGGGCCCAGACACTGGCTCTGGCTCCCAGCCAGACTCATTCCCCTCCCCTTGAATGATTCAGGACGCAAGTGTGATGTGGGTAGGGGTTGGGGTTAGTCAAGCCTCCTGCACAGAACTGGGCACAAGCTCCGTAGCCCTAGGCATAGTTGTTACAGGCCTTAGAGGAAATGTGACCATGTTTGGGCCTAGGCTGGGTCAACTGGGCCCTTCCTGGGATCTGGGAGACTCCCCCCCTCCCCATCACCCCTCTGCTGGGCCCCAGGCCTAATCCAGCTTAATGAGTACATGCGGCCTAGCTCAGCATTCCAGGGCCGCAAGGCCAGCCCAGACGCCTGCCTCTCCCCACAGCACGGCCAGGATGGGGTCTGGAGAGGGTCTGCAGTGGCAGAGGAGACCCTGGGAGTTGGGCACAGACGCCAGGTGGGTGCATCAAGGGTGGAGGGGGCAAACAGGCTCTCAGCAGTCCAATGGGTGGCCAGGCAGCTCATCTGCTATAAGTGACCCCCACCTGTGGCTGTGGCAAAGGACCTGGTTCCAACCATGTGAGCCTCTCAGTATTAGGGTACAGCGGCCTCCTCCCTTTGACTGTGACACTCAGCTATCTGCATGTGCCCAGCCTAGCCACCTGTGGCCCAAAAGAGGCCCATCTGTCCCAGGGGATTTGAGTTCCTGTCCCCCTGCTGCACTGTGCCAGTCAGCCCTGTGAACAAGTAGCTGTGAGCTGGATGGAGGTCACACCTAGCCAGGTTGTCAGCCAGCAATCTGACCATCTGGGTGAAGCCTTCAGCTGGAGTCAAAGGTGCCAGGAGGCAGCCCCTTCTCCCTGCGACGAGGCTGGTACCATTGCTTAGATAGGGTTATTCTCAGGTATGCTTGTTAGTGAGCCCAGCTCCACGCTGGGAAAGCCAGATCCCACATTTTTGCCCTTGCTCCCAGGCAGCAGTAAAGATTTTGCTTTATGAAATAAACTGTGACCTTGCTAGTTCCACACCCTGGGAGACATGCAGGCACAGGAACTCAATCCTGGCCCAGCACATACTTCCTTGTGGGCTCAGGCAAGTCCTTTGGCTTCTCTGAGCCCCCTCCTCAAACACACTTACTCTAGAAAAGGCAACTTCGGTGTTTGTGAGGTGTGTGGTGTTACGCGGGGCAGATTCCAAATACATAGGTGTGTTTGGGATTGAGCCAGGGGAAGCGCAGGAAGACACGATACCTGGTGGGTTGCGCATGAAGGCTTGGGGAGGAGTGGGCTCCCCTGGGCACCAGGCCTGGAGAGGCTATCAGATGCCTGGACCTGGGGAGCAAAACAACCAACGCTCCATTTTCCCTCAGAGGAGAAAATGGCCATTTCTGAAGTATTTAGAGCCTATGGACAGTGAGGGGTGAGTAAGGATCCTAATTCATCTTCAGTCTTTGCTTTTGTTGCTGGGAAACCCTTATAGCCTCAGATGTGGGAATTACTACCATGACCTGTGGCTGCTGTTTATACTGCTGTTATGTGGCTCTTCTATATGTCTTGTTTTAAATGACATGAAGTATATAAAAGCAAAGCACCCATCTATGTTAAACCCTACTGACTGATGATTTTGGGGCTGCGGGGGGCTGGCAGGAAGTGATGGAGCAGTCATACAGGGCAGAGAAGGGGCAGTGGGGTGCAGAACAGGCACAAAGCCCTGTTCAGCTGCTGGGTGGGGCCCATGGACCAGTAAATATCTGGAAAACTATGAAGCACCCGTCACCTTTCACGATGCATGCACAGCACTGGCCTCTGCACCTTTACTCCAAGCTGGACAAATGAGGAAACTGTGCCTTGTGTGGAGGTGACCTGGTTGTGTAGAAGGGGAGAGTTCAGAGAGACCCAGGATCCCATCCTGGTCACCCCTTGTTAATCTGAGCAGCCCCTTCTCCTGGCTCTGAGTCTCAAAAGGTTGTGGGGGGAACAGGTGGAACTGGCAAGGGGCTTCCCAAAAGCATGTAACAGGGAGATGGACAAGGGCAATCTCCCCAATACAAACTCCCTTCTTCACACACACCCTACAAATCATGAGGCCAGCTTGGCAGGGCCTGGCCGCTATCCTGCACCACCAATAGCAGCACAGTAAATAGGTGACAGGAATCAAGACTAACTTAGCACTGGAGCTACACTGAGGGCCATAGCAAGCAAGGGCAATGTGGGAACATGGGTTTTATGGACATGTGAGGCGTGGAGCAAAAGATGGAATGAGCTCTAAATTGAGGACCTGGGTTCCAGATCTTGCTCTGCTACCTCTTTGCTGTGTGCCACTGGAACCTCAGTCCACTATCTTGGAATGGGGTGGAGGTTTCTGTCCACCCACCTCACAGGGCTTCTGTAAGGATCTAGAATGTTCCTGAGGCACCCACAGGGGTACTCTACCCCTTATACCTACCAGCAAAGAGGTGCCTTCTGGTCCAGTTATAGGGAGATTGTCATTCTGTTGTCAGGGTCCCCACCCTGAGGCTTACAGCAGTGAGGAAGGGAGAGGCAGGGAGGCCACTATAGGACCAGGGCAGTGAAGACCTTGACTACAGGTCACAAGCCTGGAGGTAGCAAAGTCAGGCCTAGAGCCAGGGCCCTCCCAGGGCTACCATAGGGGTATCCCAGTTGCATGATGGCCAGTGACTGCAGCTCCACACCCAAGGGGGAGCCTTACAGGCCCATAATTTGTAAGCTCAGAATAGCTCCAGATCTTCAACTGTACTGGATACAGCCTTTCCCATCTTTAGGACCCTGTTAAGCACATAAAATAAGGCGATGTCTTTCCTTCCATGAGACACCCTCTCCTCCGCACACCAACCTGCGGCAGGATACCTGTCAGTATAAATCCTTGCTTAGGTGTGGCCAGGCAGAGACCTGTATCCGCATCTTTCCAGGGGGTGGGGAAGACCTTGAACCTGAGTTTGGAGTGAATGTGCCTCCTCCTTGGAGCCTGCTGCCCCTAAGGAGGAGCTGCCAGGAACTTGACCTCAGTTTTCCCATCTGTCAAATGGGGGTGACCCCACTTGTCCTACCACAAGGATTTTGCTAGGTAAGCAGAACCAGGGAAGCTTGTGAGTGCAGGTTCTGTCAGACATTACTATCTCACTAAGAGGACACAGGCTCAGGGGGCCAGGTGGCCTGTGCCAGCACCTAGGTCTCTGACTCCTGGTAGCCTGTCCACTACACTTCACTGGTTTCCTTGGGCAGGCCCCCCTTTCTCCATCTTCAAAATGAGGAGGGGCACCCACACCCTGCCACCCTACATGGGTGCTAGAGAACAGTTAGTGGAGGTAAGGTGCCAGAGAGAAGGGCATGTTAGAGGAATGCTCTCCCTGGGGCCAGCTGAGTAGGCAGTACTCTGGAGCCCCAGGCTGGGCATCCTTTCAGTCAAGCCAAGTCTTCTGCCAGGACTCAGGCCCTCCTTGTGGGTGAACCAGGTGAGCCCAGGCAATGTGCCCAGAATGTGGCCGGTCCTCAAGAGGCCCAGGACACAAACCCTGCTCACCCCCTACAGTCATGAGTCCCAGCCCCCTGGCAAGCCCCACTCAGCCAGCAGACATTCTGGAGCACCTGCTGACTTGTGGGGATTCCATGGAAGGAGGTTACAGTGAAAAGAAACAGGCACAGTCACTACAGAAAGTAAACAAACTGGCAAGTGCCTAGGTGGGCCTAACTAAGGCCAGGGTCCAGGTGTTTCCTGGGAAAACAACGAGAGGTCTGAGAACAGTGGGAGTTGGTGGTAGAAGGCCTAAGCACCTAGTGGCAAATGGTGGGTGGCAGCACACAAGAGTGAGTCTGTCCAGTGCACACATCACCTCCCCACTTCCCCTGATGGCCCATCAAGAGAGCGCTGCTTTGTTCCTGTGTCACAGAAAAGGGCCTCTGTGCCTATCTCCCTCCAGGATAACATGTCTCTGACCTGGGTCAGACAGTTTGTGATGTGTGGAGCCCAGCAGGCATTCTAGGGCACAGGTAGTCCTTGAAGGGGTAGGGAGGGAGTGCAGGGAAGCAACAGCCAGACCCTGATGGAGGTGTGGTGAGATGGGTCCCTTCATATTAAGTTAAAGGTG
Organism: Otolemur garnettii; assembly: GCF_000181295.1. Classification (NCBI taxonomy): domain Eukaryota; kingdom Metazoa; phylum Chordata; class Mammalia; order Primates; family Galagidae; genus Otolemur; species Otolemur garnettii. The sequence continues at coordinate 363,019 of NW_003852689.1, forward strand.
TCCAGATGGGGAAAATCCAAAGGTCCCTGGATTGGACTTCACTGCCCTCCATAGACAGCTGAGGCCTGGGCATTCCTCTCCACCGTAATGACAGGCAGAATGACCCCTAGTTTGTAAGAACATGATGGAACCACCTATACACCTAAGAAGCTAAAAAGAATCTGGATGTCATAGTAGGTCACAGGCATGAAGAGGAACCTAAAAAGCAGAGTTATATGATACACACTGTGAGGTAACTTGGTGGAAAGTTCCAGTCCCAGCTCTTCCAGATAAGACCTGTTACCTCTTTGAGCTGGACAGTACAGCAGAGTATGGCTTTCCTTCCTTCTATGCCAAAGCCAGGGACTAGACTAAGCTGCCAGGGGTGCCTTGGGTTCCAAGGTAGTCAGGGGTCAGTGACAAATCTGAGGCCCAGGCATGATGAGCAAAGATGCAGCATCCTCCAGCTCCAGAGGGGCTGTGCTGAGAAGGCAGTGTGTAGACCAGTGCCACTCCAGGTGTGGTGCTCTCCAAATGGCATCTTGACTGTGGGAAGCTGACCAGGGTGGGTGCCAGGGTTCACATCCCCACAGAGGCCAAAGGGGCAGCAAGCATGTTTCTGACCACCCCAGCAGAGGAAGGCGAGACTAGACAGTGTTCCCAGTGCCCTCTTCCCTGCCCCTGCCACTGGGCAGGCGAGGGTCTGGTGGGTAGGTGCAGACTGGCACCGGCTGGAGGCCTGGGGCTCACACACCCGTTCCCCCTCACCAGGCCTGCAGGGATTTCCTGGAACTAGCAGAGACACACAGCCGGAAATGGCAGCGGGCACTGCAGTATGAGCAGGAGCAGCGCGTCCACCTGGAGGAAACGATTGAGCAGTTAGCCAAGCAGCACAACAGCCTCGAGCGGGCCTTCCGCATTGCTCCTGGCCGGCCCAGCAACCCTTCCAAGAGCTTCAGTGAGGGTGAGTGTGTGTGGGCTGGCCAGTGAGTTGGGTCTGTCCCTTAGCCCTCAGACTCTCACATGGCCACTGGTGCCCCTATACATGCCTCTTAATGTGTTCACATGTGGGCTTGTGTCTTGGGCAACCCTTGGCCTGCCTCTCCATGGCTTCATATGTCCCATCCCCATGACTGACCGACAGTAGTATCCCTATACTAGGTTTAGATTCTCAAAAGAAATGTTAACTGAGCACAACTGTCACCACCCCCTAACCTCAGGCAGGGGGGTCCATCAAAAAGGCCACAGACTGAGCCGGGTACTGAGAGATCAGGGAGGCTTCCAGAGAGAGGCCTTGAGCAGTGACTACGATGAAAGGAAAGCACCTTATTCCAGGAAAAGGGAACAAGGGAAGCACAGTGCAGGGTGCAAGGGAAGGAGGAGGAAAGGGACAGAGGAGGAAAGCCCTTGGCTCTGGACTTCTTCAGGGAGGCAGGAGGGGCCTTTCTGAAATTATGAACTAAGGCAGCAACTCTGCATGTGTCTCTAGGAAGCCTCTTGACTACCAAAGGAGAGGACAGCGAGGAAGATGAAGATACTGAGTACTTCGATGCCATGGAAGACTCCACATCCTTCATCACTGTGATCACAGAGCCCAAGGAGGACAGGTGTGGCTCTCCCCAGGCGGGGACGGCTTTAGTCAGGAGCCTCTCCCACCTTGTTCTTAGGCTCCATCTGCTTTCTTTCTATCATATATATATATATATATATATACACACACACACACACACACTTGGGGGATTCCTTCTTTTCAATCCTTTAAATAGGATTTTTGTTTAGATTCTTTTGTTCCTTAAATCAAAAATGCCCTTGTAAAGTTTACATGACAATTTTAACTGAAAATGACAATGGAGAGGGTGGTGCCTGTGACTCAAAGGAGTAGGGCACCGGCCCCATATGCCGGAGGTGGTGGGTTCAAACCCAGCCCTGGCCAAAAACCGCCAAAAAAAAAAAAAATGACAATGGAGAAAAGAGCATTGTCTGGATCCAGTTCCAACTTGGAGGTATAGGGGAGAGGCTGGGTCCCACAGGCTATGGTCTAAAGATCCCAGATCACTCATTCTTGCTTCAGAGTTGCAATGGGTCTTAACAGCTCCCTCCACTGTGTCAGGAGTGATGGATGCAGAAAGTTTCTCATTTTGTATTTCCAAGCCTTTGTTTGATTTTTCTTAAAAGCTTACTCTTTCAGCATGTTTTAAATATAGTCACTTGAGACTTAACAATGGGGATACAATCTGAGAAATGCTGCAGCAGATGATTTCATCATGATGAGAACGTCACAGGGTACATGTCCACACACGTGGCTGACCTGGCCTTCCACACACCAGACCAGGGGGTAGTGCTGCAAACATGTATAGCATGTGACTATACAGAATACTGCAGGCAGTTGTAACACAATGGCAAATGTATACATATCTAAATACTGAAAAGGCACAGTAAAAATAGTATGATAATCCTAAGGGACCACCATCTCATATGCCATTATTAACTAAAACATCCCTGTGTGGTGCACAACTATACACACAGAACACACAGTAGTGACCAAGACATATGCTTACTAGCAGTGAAAATAATGTTGTTGGGATCCACAGGAAATGCCCATTGGTGTGGCCAATGCCACTGCACAGCCATGTGCAGTGGGAGAGCGTGAGACAGGCTGGGTGCAAATGGCTACTCCTTTTTCACTTGGAGCTGTGTCCTCCCACATGTATCACTTCTCCATTCCAGTGTCTTCCAGGGAAAGCACTGTTTGACTCCTTTCCACCCTTCAGGGAGTTTTCAATCCCATCAGCAGCTCACAATTATTTTCTATTTCCTGGGGACATTTTTAAATTACTCTCAAAGTTCATGGCTCAGCTGTTCTGAACTAACTTCCTCCACATCCCCAGCAGTGTTAACAGTCTCAACTCTGTAGCCAGGAAGATCTTGCTTGGGCTTCCACAGCCCTGCCTACCCTTCATAGGCCTGGAGCTCCCAGACCTGGGCTCTGTATTGATGAGGTGCTTCTTCCCATGTCCTGAGATTCTGACTGCTCCTGTCCTGCCAGCCTGGGTCACCTCTCCCATAGAGCCTGGGCCCCCTCAGGCACGGTGACCCCTTCTGTGGGCCAACCATCTCCGCCACAAGTACCCATGGGCTCTTGAAGGCTTTAGACCCCCCTCCTTTTCTTCAGGAGGCCCAGTCTAGTGTGCAAGTCAGAGGAACGGCCGTCAAGGACATGTGGGGACACAGGAGGTCTGTGACAGAAAGGGCTCCGTGAGGCTCTCCCAGAGGTGATGTCCACCCCCAGCTTCATCTTGGGTCTAAGTCAGCCAGCCTAGGAAGCTTAGGGTACAGGGACCCTATCCAAGGGCTTTCATAAGCAGCTACTGCCAGGGACATCAGCAGGTGGGGACTTCCCCATATTGCTGCCCTGGGCCCCTCAGCCTCTACCTTCATTGTCCCGAATTGGAGATTCCCCCATTAGAAGCAGCCTTGAGTGGGTGCCTTCAGCCTTCACTGAGACATCTGGAGAGAATGTGGGGGTAGCTCCCAAGGCCTCAGGATTTGTCAGTAACTTGCTTCATGGTTGTGTGTACTGCAGAAAAGCTGAAAGTGGAACCGGGTCAGGCTATGTGGACTGGGCCTCATCAGACAACATAAATGAGGTAGGTGTACCCTAAGAATTAATAGGAGGCTCTTGCTTAGAGCCAGGCTCCAGGTGGCTGAGGGAAATAGGCCTGCACCAAGAGCTAGGGGCCACCAGATAGCCCTGCACTCTGACTACCTTTAGGTCCCTAATCTGCTTCCCATTCAGAGTTCAGGCAGAGCTGGCCTGCCCTCCTGGCCAGCAGTGTGCTAGAGGCCTCACCCTCAGGGGGTCAGAGGGCAAGGCAGGGACCTGGAGACTGAGGGAGAGATCTGGCCTCCACTGATGGCTGTGCCCTGCTTCTCTGGCAGGTGCTAGATGGTGCCTCACTTATACCCAAGGATTCATCCAAGGTCAAGAGAAGAGTCCGTATCCCCAACAAGCCCAACTACAGCCTTAACCTCTGGAGCATCATGAAGAACTGCATCGGACGGGAGCTCTCCAAGATCCCCATGCCGGTAGGGGCTGGGACAGGGTAGCCTCAGTGGGCCTCTGGGGCCATTTTCCTGTCTGTGGACAAGAATCTATGGCCTACGTGAAGTACACCCAGCCCTAGGGTGTTAGTTTCTTAACAGCATGGGAGGAGTCTATAAATATTTAATCCTGTTTGTTAGTGTTGTCCAATTGCCTGGAGAGCAGGGTCTTCAGGCTGTGAGGGGAGGGGCTCGCTCAGAGACGTGGGGAACCCTGAGCATTCTGGACCTGATGAGGCTCAAAGTCTTGACTGCTCCGATTCCAGAGAAGGAGAATAGCAGGATTGAGCTGTGGGGCAGGGGCTGGGGGCTCCTTTATGCTGGGACCCATCATGGTACCATGACCCTTCATGGTACCTTCCGCCATGAAGCAGAGGCTCAGCAGGGTCACACGGTAGGCCAAGGGCAGAGCTCAGACTCTTGTGCCACCAGACTGTGGTAGCATCTCCACCAAGGAAGGACTCCAGGCCAACTGGTTTCACTGTGTGACCCAGAACAAGTCCCTTCACATTTCTGGTCTCTGTGTCCCCGTTGCACAGGGCAGAAGCACAGGGCCCCTTTCACAGCCTCTGAGAGGAGATAATTCAGGGAAGATTCTCAGCCAGTGGCATCACAAGGGGAGCATCACACTGACCTGAGACTCAGACAGAGACCTTAAGTATCACCTGTCCTGCACCAACCCCTCCATGGGGAACCTGTATCACAGCTGGCATGTGAGGAAGACCCACTTTCTGCACTCATGGATGCATTTGTTCATTCACTCATTCTTATTCCTATGATTCAGCACTGAACATGTAACTGTGGGTGAGTCAGAAACCCTGAACTTTATGGGGTGTCCCTCCTCACAGGGGAGAGTGACAGTGATCATATGTGGGTTACCATGTAAGTTTTGAGACAGACTGTGTTATGGTCCACTATTTCACTTTCAAGAAACTCAGTATCCTTTCAGATTCACTTGTGCAAATTTCAGCTTGCTCAGCTTATCAGTGTTGCTGGGAGGGTTTCATTTGTTTCTGCCTGCACAGATTTTACATTTCTTGATTTTTGTGTTTGTTTTTCTTTGTTTTTTGTTGTTGTCTCACTTTGCCACCCTTGGTAGAGTGCCATGGCATAGCTCACAGCAGCCTCAAACTCTTAGGCTGAAGTGATTCTTTTGCCTCAGCCTCCCAAGTAGCTGGGACTACAGGGGCTTGCTACAACACCCAGCTATTTTATTTTTCTTTTAGAGACGGGGTCTTGCTCTTATTCAAGCTAGTCTTGAACTCAGTGAGTTAAGTGAGCTTGGGTGAACTCAAGCAATCCACCTGTCTCAGCCTCCCAGAGTGCTAGGATTACAAACGTGAGCCACCATGCCTGGCCTTGATTTTTGTATATCTTAAAATTTTCATAATGACCCAGTATGCCAGAAGGTACGGAAGGCTAGGGAGGAAACTAAGGCAAGAGGGGGCCAAGGAAGTGACAGCATGTTGGGGGGTGATGCTGCAGTGTTGGTCATACTCATCCAAGGAACCTCACTACAAAGGTTTCATCTGAGCAAGGATGACTCTGAACACCTGAGGAAAGTCAGGGTGCTGTGCCAAGCCAGGTGCTGGCTCCTGCCTGACCACTTAGCCACCCACCTGCAGGTGAACTTCAATGAACCGCTGTCGATGCTCCAGCGGCTGACTGAGGACCTGGAATACCACCACCTGCTGGACAAGGCCGTGCACTGCACCAGCTCCCTGGAGCAGATGTGCCTGGTGGCTGCCTTCTCTGTGTCCTCCTACTCCACCACCGTGCACCGCATCGCCAAGCCCTTCAACCCCATGCTGGGGGAGACCTTCGAGCTGGACCGCCTTGATGACATGGGTCTGCGCTCCCTCTGCGAGCAGGTGAGTCGGCCAGCCTGGTGCCAGGCAGCCCACTCACACCTTGGCCAAGCTCCTGCCAAGCCCAGGGTCAAAGCAAGACAAATGGGATGTGACCTCTAACCCTGACTGCCTATGCCCAAGGGGCTGTTATGCTGAGTTTTAGCTGGGCAGCAAGGCCTCCATAGCAGAGGGATGGAGGAGAGCCTGGTGAGGACAGAACTCAGTCCGATGTGTGAGGAAGGGGAAGACATAGCTCCTGGCCAAGAAATCATGGAGCAGAAGTGGAGAGACATCAGCAGGCCTGTGGGAGAGTCTTCGCAGGCTGCAGCATGGGGTCACCACTGAGTTGAACAGCAGCAGGCATGGGGAACCTGGGCCATGCACCTCAGGATGGACCACCCCCACCTTCTGCATCCCTTCCCTGAGAGGACGAGGCGAGACCCAAGTCCAGCAGGCTGGGAGCCTCAGTTCATTATGGGAAAAGAGGCAAATCTGTTGGTGCCTGTATGACTCTGGCTCCTGGGATGAGCATAGGAGGTCAAGAAGTCACCATCTCCAGCCAGCTAAAGGTTCTAGCTATTGTGAGGACCCATTAGAAGTGGTTTCAGTGACCCATGCAGGGGTGTGTGTGTTACCCAGACCCTGAGGGTGGGGAAGCCAGAGCCAGCAGGTTTGCTAACACTTCAAGTGGCTGATGCGGGCAGTCAAGGTAACCCCAGGGTCCTCAGCCTGAGCCACTGAGGGAACAGCTCTCTCCATTCAGCACTTGCTAAGTGCTTACACCTGCTGGGGCTGTTCATGCCTGAGGGTATGGCTGGGAAATGAACAGCTATAGTTCTTGTTCCCATAAGCTTAGAGGGCAAGGACAGGTATCCTAGATGCTTCTGGCTCTTTTAGAAAGGGGGTGGTCAGGAAGCAGTTTGGCTGGCACAGAGAATGAGGGGAGGAAAGGACTCTAGCTTCACTCTGTGTGGAAGGCCAGACCCTGACCTCGGGGGATCCTGCCAGCTGCAGTGGGCAGAGTGGGCAGGGAGACAGGGGTAGGCATAGTATCAGGGGCAGATGCTGGGTGCTTTGTAGAAAGCGTAGACAGCCTTTGCTTGGGATTAGATGGGGCTTGGGAAATAGCATCAGGGAGACTCCAAAGCAGTCGGTGGAGGTTGATCCTGTAATCAAAGTATGGAGGAGGCAGAGTTCCGGGGCCAACCCTGTTTGGTCACATCTCTGTGACCCTTATTGCCCCTGAGGACTTACAGAGGCAACAGCTGAGCTCCAGGACAGTTCACTTGTCTCTTGGAGCAGGTGCCAGGTTTAGCTTGCACGTCTGAGGCATAGGAAGCAGGTGGGGTTGCCTCTTATGCAGACGGGGGACTCGTGATGGAGCAGCAGGAGCCCAGCTCTGCCTGGTCCGGTTGAGCCTATCTGAGGGGAGGTGTCCAGGAGCACCAGGAAGCCAACAGGCTAGGGCTAGTGCCCTAGGGAATAAGTAGGCTGGGAAGAGGGGCATCTGGGGCCTTGCAGACACAGGGGTTGTGGGATAAGGAAAAACAGACAATGGAGACTGGGAGGTGGGAGAGCACTGGTGCAGGATGTCCTTTGCATGGCTGCAGTGCCGTGTACACTGGGGGCAGGGCAGGCTGCTGCTCCCTGGCTGGACAAGTGGTGCCTGGGCCTCTATGCTACAGATGCTCACATCCTCGGTCTGGTCTCAGGTGAGCCACCATCCCCCAGCGGCTGCACACTATGTGTTCTCCAAGCATGGCTGGAGCCTCTGGCAGGAAATTACCATCTCCAGCAAGTTCCGGGGAAAATATATCTCCATCATGCCACTGGGTAAGCTGGGGCCCTGTGCCTTCCTGGGACAGAAAGATATTCTGCTTAAGCAGGACTGTGTCAATGCAAAAGCTGGCTTGGGGCCTCCAGGAGAAACCTCCCTGCAAGTCTGCTGCTCTCCCCTGATGGGCCTCCTGCTGGTGCCTAAACTCACCCCTAGGCTAGAACGAGGGGGGGTGGGCATAACCTCTGACCTGTACCGGCCTCCAGGTGCCATCCACTTAGAATTCCAAGCCAGTGGGAATCACTACGTGTGGAGAAAGAGCACCTCCACTGTGCACAACATCATCGTGGGCAAGCTCTGGATTGACCAGGTCAGGGGTGCCCTGGGGGGTGGGGTATATGGCCTGAAGATTGGCTGCTAACCACAACCCTCTCTTGCCAGTCAGGGGACATTGAGATTGTGAACCATAAAACCAATGACCGGTGCCAGATGAAGTTCCTGCCCTATAGCTACTTCTCCAAAGAGGCAGCCCGAAAGGTAAGCAAGGACATCCTCAGAAGTTCAGGGGACCCAAAGCAGCACATGCACCTAGACTGATCCCATCAATGTCCATAGGTGTCAGGAGTGGTGAGTGACAGCCTTGGCAAGGCCCAGTACGTGCTGTCAGGCTCATGGGATGAACAGATAGAGTGCGCCAAGATTGTGCAAAGCAGCTCCAGTAGCCCCAGCTCTGACGGGAAGCAGAAGACAGTGTACCAGACCCTGCCGTCCAAGCTGCTGTGGAAGAAGTATCCACTACCGTGAGTAGGCCCCTCTGCAGACTACAGGACAGATGTCAAGGGAGAGGGTGAGGGACAGAGGCCAGTGAGTAGTAGACAGGCAGAAGACACACCACCCCACCCCCCTGCAACTTGGCCAGACAGGAAGAAGTGACAGGCACAGGAGGCTGGGGGTGAGAAGTTGGTTCACACATGGGCAAAGAACAATATTATGCAGTTGACACCCACCATGGAAGCCAGACACCCAACAATAAACAAGTGTGAAATTATCAGGTAGCAAATGCTACACAGAAACTTTAAACAAGGTGATGAGACAAAGTTCTTCCAAAAACCAAACTTAAAAATAACTAAGAAACAGAAAGTTATTTATAAAAAGTGGCACAGAAGATTCCAAAAAGAACAAAAGAGAAATTCTACAAATAAAAATAAAATAACTGAAATTGAGAACTCCATGCAACAGTTCAGTAAAATCTGTCACCTGAAAACGAGTCAGAAGAAATTATCAAACTGCAGCATAAAGAGACAAAAACTGGAATAGACATTAAGCTAGAGTGAGAAGACCTATCACTTAGTGGTGAAGAGTGAGATCCCTGAAACATGCTCACCAGCATCCCATGAGAGCTTTTTAGTGTGCGAGAATCTCCCTAAACCTCCTGTAATGGAATCTGCATTTTCAATTTGATCCCCATGGCATTTCTGTACACAGCATGTTTGAGAACAGGATTTGATATACTTCTAGTCAGAGGCCAAGAAAGAAAAAGAGACCATATCTGAAGAGAAAATAGAGAAGTTTCTATACCTAAATCTATACAGTGAAGAGGAAATATTAGAAGGTAAATTTTTTTTTTTTGAGACAGAGCCTTAAGCTGTCCCCCTGGGCAGAGTGCCGTGGCATTACAGCTCACAGCAACCTCCAACTTCTGGGCTCAAGCGAGTCTCCTGCCTCAGGCTCCCAAGTAGCTGGGACCACAGGCACCCGCCCAGCTATTTTTTGGTTGCAGCCGTCATTGTTGTTTGGCGGGTCCAGGCTGGGGATTCAAACCCGCCACCTTAGGTGTACGTGGCTGGCGCCTTAGCCGGTTGAGCTATAGGCGCCGAGCCGAAGGTAAATTTTTGTTGTTGTTTTTGAGACAGTCTTTGTTACCCTGGGGAGAGTGCCGTGGCATCAACCTCAAACTCTTGGGCTTGAGTAATCCTCTTGCCTCAGCCTCTCGAGTAGCTAGGACTACAAGCATGTGCCACTATGCCTGGCTTTTTTTTTTTTTTTCTATTTTAGTAGAGATGGGGTCCCACTCTTGCTCAGCCTGCTCTGGAACTCTGAATCTCAAGTAGTCCACCTGCTTTGGCCTCCCAGAGTGCTAGGATTACAGGCATGAACTACCGCGCCCCATCAAAAAGCCAGATTTTTTTTTAAAAGACATTACTTTCTGAAGAATAGCAGACTGACAGCTGTCTCCTCATCAACAATGATGGGAACTTAAAGTTAGATGATGTCTTCCATGTACCGAAAGATTCGCTGCTGGCAAATTGTATACCCAGGGAAACCATCCTTAAAGAAGGAAGCTGAAATAAGACATTTTCTGGCAAACAACTCAGTTTGCCACCAGCAGACCTGCTATAAAGGATATACCTTAAGCAAAAGGAACATGATCCCAGATGGAAGATCCAAAATGTATATGAATGAATGAATAAACAAAAGTATATAATTCCTGTGGGGTTTATAATTTTATTCCTCATCTATATAAGTCAGATGAGGAATAAATAGAGGGAAACTGTTCAAAGGCCCTGGAGCTACCCAGGAAGAGGAGAAGGATCATGACACACATAAGCTAAATCCAGGTCTGCCTGAAAAAAAAAAAAAAAAAAACAGACAAATATTACTTTTTTTTTTTTGAGACAGAGTCATATTCTTGCTTCCTAAGCTAGAGTTCCATGACATCAGCCTAGCTCACAGCAACCTCAAACTCCTGGGCTAAAGCGATCCTCCTGCCTCAGCCTCCCAAGTAGCTGGGACTACAGGCGTCCACCACATTGCCCAACTAATTTTTCTATTTTTAGTAGAGATGGGGTCTCACTTTTGTTTAGGCTGGTCTTGAACTCCTGAGCTCAAGGGATCCTCCTGCCTGGGCCTCCCAGAGTGTTAGGATTACAGGCATGAGCCACTGCGCCCAACCCAGATTAACTTCTCATTATATGAAATACCTATATTGTGATTCCTAGGGTAACTCCTAAAATAATACATTTAATTGGAATCCCAATCCCAGAAGGAGAAGAAATTTTTTTAAATGGAGAAGGAGAAATAGTTAAAGAAATAGTGAAGATACATTTCCCAGATGGAAGATCTAAGATGTATATGAATGAGTGAAGAACAAAACTGTGTGACCCTAAGTGTACATTGAATAAACAAGAATAAATTCCTGTGGGGTTTAAAAATTTTAAAAGATGAAATACATTGGATTAAAAGAGCCTATAGAATGCTAAAGACAAGAAATACAGAAAAACATTATTCTAGATAAAATTATACAGTCAAAATTAAGAATACCAAAGAGAAAATACAAAAGATTCCAGAGAGGAGAAAAAGTTTTCATTGAAGGATGAAGAATTAGATTGACATCAAATTTAAAAATGATTTTAAAAATCCCGACACATTTAGAATTTATTTAAGAGATAGAGTCTCATTCTGTCACCCATTCTTTGCAGTGGTGTGATCATAGTTCACTGCAACCTCAAATCCCTTGGGCTGAAGTGATCCTCCTGCCTTAGCCTCCTAAGCAGTTGGGACTACAGGCATCTACTATCATGCCTGGGTAATTTTATTGATTTATTTATTTTAGAGAAGTTTTGCTATGTCACCCAGGCTGGTATTGATCTCCTGGCCTCAACTGATACTGCCACTTCACTCTCCATGACATTAAAGGCATGAGCTCCCATCCCTTTAGTAAGTTAGTAACTTAAAGACTTTTAAGTTACTAAACAACTCAGGGGTTAAATATATTAGAATGGAAATTTTAAAATATGTAGAACTGCATGATATAAAAGAAATCAAAACTGGGGCAACGCCTGTGGCTCAGAGGAATAGGGCACTGGCCCCATATACCAGAGGTGGCAGGTTCAAACCTGGCTCCAGCCAAAAACTGCAATAAATAAATGAACAAATAAAAACTGGCTGGACACAACAAAGGCAATGGTCAAAGGAAATACAGGATAGCCATAAATTTTAAATTTTAAATTACACACAGACTTTATGGCCACCCTATATATATTGCCCTGAATAGTTTAAACCAAAGTTCTTCCTTTAAGAACTTAGAGCAGTGGTTCTCAACCTTCCTAATGCCATGGTCCTTTAATATAGTTGAGAACCACTGCCTTAGAGGAAGTTTAATGTATACCAAAGAAAGAAGAAAATATACTTGAATAGAAATCAGTAAAAAAGAAAAAGGCAAAATTAGTTTGATATAGCCAAAAGTTAATTCTTTGAGGGAAAGACAACTGACAAAGACAACTACTGGCAAAGCTGATCAAGACAGAAATAAATATTATTAATAGGCAATGTGTGGAGGCTCATGCCTGTAATCCTAGCACTTAGTAAGGCCCAGGCAAGAGAACTGCTTGACTTCAAGAATTGGAGACCAGCCTAAGCAAGAGCAAGACCCCGTCTATGTTAAAAATAGAAAAAATTAGTCAGGCATGGTGGTACATGCATATAGTCCCAGCTATTCAGGAGGCTAAGGCAGGAGGATCACTTGAGCCCAAGAGTGTGAGGTTGCAGGGATGCCACTGCATTGCAGCTGGGGGTGAAAGAGTCAGACTCTGTCGGGCAGCACCTGTGGCTCAGTGGGTAGGACGCCGGCCCCATATACCGAGGGTGGTGGGTTCAAACCCAGCCCTGACCAAATCGCAACAAAAAAATAGCTGGGTGTTGTGGCAGGAGCCTGTAGTCCCAGCTACTCAGGAGGCTGAGGCAAGAGAATCGCCTAAACCCAGAAGTTGGAGGTTGCTGTGAGCTGTGACACCACTGCACTCTACTGAGGGCAATAAAGTGCCCTCATTAAAAAATAAAGTGAGACTCTGTCTCCAAAATAATAATAACATAATAATGAAAAAGTTTTAATATGACATATGAAGTATAGAGATAATTAAAACTCAAATTGGAAGGATAAATTCTTAGAAAAATATAATTTACAAGAACTGACTCTAGAAGAAATTAAAAGTATGAATAGAACTATAATAATTAAAGAAACTGAAGCAATAGTTTAAAACATAAAACAAGGCCCAGATAATTTTACAGGTGAATGCTACCAAATTTTTATATAAAGTCATAAAGACCATTAAAAAAAGAGAAAATAGTCTCTCTCCTACTAGGGGGCCAGAATAACCCTTATACCAGTCCAGGCTAAGACAAAAATAGGAAAATGATAATTCTGTATTTCACTTATGAATATGTAAGCAAATATCCAAAACAAGATATCATAAAATCTAATCCAACAGTGTATAAAAAGGATAACATTCTATAATCATTGTGGATTTGCCTGGGCATACAAAAATTATTTATATTAGAAAATCTCTAAAGTAATTCATCATAATAATAGATTACAGTAAATACACATTTCAGAGAAAGCATTTTAGGTGCTTAGAAGATTAACATACAGGCTTGGCGCCTGTGGCTCAAGCAGCTAAGGTGCCAGCCACATACACCTGAGCTGGCAGGTTTGAATTCAGCCCGAGCCCACCAAACAACAGTGATGGCTGCAACCAAAAAGTAGCCAGGCGTTGTGGCAGGTGCCTGTAGTCCCAGCTACTTGGGAGGCGGAGGCAGGTGACTCACATGAGCCCAGGAGTTGGAGGTTGCTGTGAGCTGTGAGGCCATGGCACACCCCCAGGGGGATAGCTTGAGGCTCCGTCTCAAAAAAAAAAAAAAAATAAATTCACTGGGTGCAGTGGCTCAGGCCTGTAATCCCAGCACTCTGGGAAGCCAAGGTGGGTGGATCGCCTGAGCTCACGAGTTTGAAACCAGCCTGAGCCAAAGGGAGATCACATCTCTAAAAATAGCTGGGCGTTTTTCCAGTACCTGTAGTCCCAGCTACTCGGGAAGCTGAGGCAAGAAAATTGTGTGAGCCCAAGAGTTTGAGGTTGCTGTGAGCTGTGTGATGCCAGGGCACTCTACCAAGGGTGATAAAGTGAGACTCTGTCTCTACAAAAAAAAAAAAAAAGAAGAAGAAGATTAACATACAAATCAGTTGCATTTCTATACACTAACAGCAAACTAGAAAAATGCACTTTAAGACACCAGTTATTATCAGAGAACATCAAGGACCTTGTAATAAATCTTGTAATATATTCAAGACCTCTATAAGGAAAATTATAAGTTTTACAAAGAGATATCAAAGAAGAAGAGCTAAGTAAATGGAGAGAGAGAGAAAGTGTTCATGGATAGAGAGTACTGTAAAGATGTCATGATCTAAAAAGTCTAAAAATCCCTATAGGAATTGTAATGGAATTTGATGTTAGAATTTTTAAATTTGTATTGAAGAATAAAGGACATTTCTGAAGAAACTAGAGAAAAGAGGACTTGCCCTACTAGGACTATTATTTTGAAACTATAGTATAAAGAAATACTGAGCCCAGAAACAGATTCATGGATGTATGTATATCTGATACAACAAATTTGGTATGTCAGATAACGTGGAAAGATGGAACTGTTCACTAAATGGATCTGGGAAAAATAGTGATCTGAAGGAAAAATGGAAAACAATGAACTGAATCTCTCCTTTACACTGTAACAAAAACCAACTCCAAATAAAGGTCTTACAGTAGGTATTAAGTTTGACTTTTAATTAATAATTCTTTTGTTGTTGTTGTTGTTGCAGGGGCTTGGTTCAAACCCACCACCCTCAGTATATGGGGCCAGTGCCCTACCCACTGAGCCACAGGCACTGCCCCCTTTTAATTAATAATTCTAAGTAAAACATATAGATGAGTATCTTTAAGACCTTAAGAAAATATATTGTAGGACACAAAAAATCATTGATACGTTTGACTATATTAAAATATTTTTGTTTCATTAAGAGAACTTTTGCTCATTAAAAGACAATTTAAAGATAGTAAAAAGACAATGTATAAACTTGGGGAGGTAAGAGGATTAGCATCAAGAATACACAAAGGTAGCTAGGCATCATGGCTCATGCCTGTAATCCTAGTACTCTGGGAGTCCAAGAAAGGCAGATTGCTTGAGCTCAGGAGTTTGAGACCAGCAAGAGCAAGACCAAGTCTCTAAAAATAGCCAGATATTGGGCGGCGCCTTAGCTCAGTGGGTAGGGCCCCAGCCCCATATACAGAGGGTGGAGGGTTCAAACCCAGCCCCAGCCAAACTGCAACAAAAAAAAAGCCAGGCACGGTGGCGGGCACATGTAGTCCTAGCTACTCTGGGAGGCTGAGGCAAGAGAATCACCTAAGCCCAGGAGTTGGAGGTTGCTGTGAGCAGTGTGACGCCATCGCACTCTACCAAGGGTGACAAAGTGAGACTCTGTCTCTACCAAAAAAAAAAAAAATAGCCAAGTATTGGGGTGGGTACCTATATAGTCCCAGCTACTCGGGAAGCTGAGGCAGGAGGATCCCTTGAGCCCAAGTGTTTGAGGTTGCTGTGAGCTACAGTGCCACAGCACTCAACCCTGGGTGACAGAGTAAGACTCTGTCTCAAAAGAGTAAAAAAATATATATGTAAAATATCTGTATATGAATGTGCATAGAGAGAGAGAAACACTGACTTAGAATACGAAAAGATGCAATAAAATTTAATTAAAAGGAAAGCAACAGACTAGCATCCAGGAGTCTTGCTTTTGTGTCTATCTGAACAGGAGATGGATTGGCAGGTTTTCAATATAGTTAGATGTAAGGCTTTGTTGGGATGCTACCCTTTTGTTCAGGGTGGCAGTACTGCATTTATAAATGCAGACCATGCAAGGACCAATAAAGATAGGTATCAAGTACCAAGGATTACAACTAATTCAAATTTGTGAGGTCCAAAAAGAACAAAATAAGACAGTAGATTTAAATTCAACATATCTGTACAGTAATTAAGTGATTTCAGACAGGTTTTTAAAAACTCACTATACATGGTTTACAAGAAATACATCTAAATAAGAAAAAACTGGAATAAAAGGATGAAAGAAGATATATCTTCAGAAATACTGCAAAAAAACTGCAGTAAGGGGGACAGTTCATAATAATGGTTAGTTCACCAGAAAATAAGTTTTAAATTTGAATGTACCCTGTACCTAATAACATAGCTTCAAAATGTGCACAGATACAGCAAAATGCAGATAGAAATATTAGGAGAAAGGAACTAAATTTATACCAAAGTGGGAAAGTCTGAATAACAACTCAACAGCTGTAGCAAACATATTTTCTTCAATCACATGGAACACATATAGAAACTGACCAGATACCAGGCCACAAGGCAAATTTGAAAGGGCTGAAATTATGCTAAGTATAACAGTCTGACTCCAAGGCAATTATTTTAGGAAAAAATAAGTAGAAAACTTGCCTTTTATTTATTTAAGAAATTTGTTTTTATCCCAGCAAGGTGGTTCACACCTGCCATCCTAGCACTCTGGGAGGCCCAGGTGGTGGACAGCTTGAGCTCAGGAGTTCCAGAACAGCCTGAGCAAGAGCAAGACCTGTCTCTACTAAATGTACTAAAAATAGAAAAATTAGCCCCACCTTGTGCAGGGTGCCTGTTGTCCCAGCTACTTCAGAGGCTGAGGCAAGAGTACCACTTAATAAGCCTAAGAGTTTAAGGTTGCTGTGGGTTACAACTCCACACATTCTAGCCTAGGGCAACAAAGTCTCCAAAAAAAAAAAAAAAAAAAGAAAAGAAGGAAATATGCTTTCAACTAATTGGTAGAGTAGAAAATTTGCCATATGTTATAAATTTAAGAAACATGCTTTCAAATAATTTGTAGGTCAAAAAAGATAAAATGAAAATTAAAATGTTTGTAACTTAACATTGTTACACACCAAAAGTATTGGGATTCAGCTAAAGCAGTCCTTGGGAGTGAAACGCGTAGCCTTCAAATGCACATAATAGAAAAGTTGAAAAATAGTAAGCTAAGACTCAGCAATTCCTGGGTATGACTAATGTGGCAAAACAGTTGCAGGGTGGTGAAGTGTTGGAGGTGCCAGGGGTAAAAAGTTGCCTGCAGCACCTGGGTTTGGCTGGGTCAGTTCATCCGGGGCATCCCCGGGCACTGGGAAGGTCCTTCCAGGCCAGATAGACGTGGAGGGTGAGGAGGCACAGGGGCCAGGAGGCTGGACCCCTCCCAGGCAGGGAGAGTTGGCCTGGGGACAGAGCGCAGGTCGGCTCAAACTGCTGCCCCTGCCATGCAGAGAAAACGCAGAGAACATGTACTACTTCTCGGAGCTGGCCCTGACCCTCAATGAGCATGAGGAGGGCGTGGCACCCACGGACAGCCGCCTGCGGCCTGACCAGAGGCTGATGGAAAAAGGCCGCTGGGACGAGGCCAATGCTGAGAAGCAGCGGCTGGAGGAGAAGCAGCGCTTGTCGCGACGACGGCGGCTGGAGGCCTGCGCACCCAGCGGCTGCGGAGGAGAGGAAGGTACGGTGGGGGCGGAGGGTAAGAGAAGGGGTGTTCAGTGGGGACAGAGGTGGGGTTCTGGGGATTAAGGCATCGGCCCACCTGCCACTGTGCCCACCCAGCAGAGAAGGAAGCAGAAGAGTACATGCCACTGTGGTTCGAGAAGAGGCTGGACCCACTGACCGGGGAGATGGCCTGCATATACAAGGGCGGCTACTGGGAAGCCAAGGAGAGGCAAGACTGGCACATGTGCCCCAACATCTTCTGAGCGCCACCCCCTGCAGCAAATACAGGCGCCTGCACAGCCCATGACACTTTTTCTTTAACACTCTCAACTTAATACCAAATGGCCCTTCTCCCACACCCACCCCTATTTCCTTTACTTTTATTTCTTTTTAAATACTTTTTAGGACTCCCACCTTGGAAGGAGGAAGGGCTGCCCGGGTTCTCTCCAGCCCCCAGGTGCGCCGGGTCACCCATGCCCCTTCATTATTGACTTGGGCCCCATCAGAACACCAGTTCCCAGTCTCTACAACTCAGACCGGCTGGCCCAGGCCATGGGCTGCCCAAGTCACCAGCCCCCAAGCCAGGGAGGAACTGCCCCCTCCAAGGGAGCCTCTTTTGACTTTTTTAGAAAAAAAGACCTCCTTTTCTTTCCAGCCTTGACGTTTAGTAAATATTTTTAGAATAGCACTTAGCAGACAGCTTTTCAAGTGTGCTTTCTTGCCACAAAAGTGTCCTGGCAAGAACCTTTTCTTTTTAAGACATCAGGAAGCCAGACCCCTTTGAAATCGGGAGCATTTTATAGCTCAATATAGCAAGGCCCTAACTGTATCTGAGCTGCCCACCCCCATCCCCAAGAGCCCAGGATCTCACAGAGACCAGAACATTAGGGGGACTGCTTTAGCCCAGCAGAGCATAAGAAGTTTCTGGATCTATACCCCACTGGTGGGGAAAAGTGCACTGAGGGCGTCCCCCGCTGTGGATTTTAAGGCAGCAGTCCCCAGCCTAGCTAGCTTGGACCATGCCTGGGCAGCTCCCTGGCCCCCAAGAGGCCAGGAAGGGCTGGAAGGCAGGGCCTGCAGGTGCTCCTCACCCTGAGACCCAGGCCCCAAATCAGCAATAATAAACAATCCTCAGTTCAGCCTGGGCTGGTGACCCAGGCATCAGCAACCCACGTCCCACCTTGTCCTCAGGTGGCTCCTGGGTTGCCCTGTCTCAGTGCCCCCTGAACTCTTTATTTGCCTAATTTATATATATGATATACAAATATATATATTATATATATATATATATATAAAATAGCTATTTTGCTTAAATTTCTATGGTATGTGAAAATGAAAAAAATGATGAAGACAGGGTACACCTGTCTGAGTTTGGCCCTTCTGGTCAGCTGTGCCCTGTCCTCTCCTTGTAACCCCTTCCAGCGGCTTCTGCCAACCCAGGGGGACTGGACCACCACGGCCACTGTCCCAGCCCCTCAGGACTCCCCATTCCAATCTTTCCTACTTTCAGTTTAGTCCTAAACATTCATTGCAGGGTTTTGCTTTCTACTCCACAATGGGTTTTGTTTTTATATATATATATAAAAAAACGAAGTGGAAACACCATGTGAAATGCCTTACGATGCCCACTTGAGAGGTGGGGCAGGGCGGCCCTACCTGGCTTCCCTGCAGAGCTGTGACATGTACCTCCCCTAACACTGTTTGTGAGTGAGCACCTTTTGACTGGTAATAAAAAAAAAAACCTTGGCTTTGGAGTTTTCCACTGCTCTGTCCCTTAATCTGTCCATGGCAGGGTAGACAGGACTGACACAGAAGACAGGTGACAGCCCAAGGTAGGATGGGGAGAGGAACATACAAAGATCGGTCTTTCACGAGCAGGAAGGCTGCCCAGAAAGCTGAGTTAGCACTATTAGGACAAACCCAGGGGAAGAGTTGCAGCTCTGCCAGAGGCTGTCTTAATGCCACTGCCACAGAGCTGGCCTAGACCCAGATCTATCCCTCCCCTAGAAGGGCAGTGTTTTAGCCATATTCAGGCCACTTCTCAAATCCTAGAGCTATCTAGAGTGAGACCTCTAAGAGAGAAGGCCTGCCCTGGTGAGTGCTATTTTTGCTTGACAACTGTGGCCTGGGCTGCTTCTGCTGCCCCAGGTGCCAAGCAATTCAGATCACTAGCTCCTCAGACCCAGCTAGAGTGGCTCGCAGTCTGGCCTGCTGGGTCCTCTTCCCACTACAGTTCTTCCAAGTGAGAAAATGGAGTAGGACAGTGCACCACAAGGGCTTCAGAGCCGGGGCTCTTACCATCCACCTCACTGCCCCAATACTGTGAGATCCAGAGCTGGGTCTGCAGACTTACCTCCTTGCCCTTGCTTCCCATCTATGGGGACTCCAGCAGAGGAGCAGAAGGGCAGTCTCAATGGACTAGGGTGGGGTTGGGGGTAACCCAGGATGGACCTGACCCAGAGGGCAGTGGAAGGGGCCTGCCTGGTAGGGGGACAAAGGCCAATCCACTGAGGCAAAGAGCCTGGAGTATACCAGGCAGATCTCTGAACAGGGAATGACATCAGGACACGGTTCTAGAAAGACTGCTCTGACCAGGACACAATATGGACCTATAGTTGGTGGTCTCCCCTACACAACCAGGCATCATTGATTAGAAAACTTAATAGAAAAAAAAGGATTCTGCAACATAGGCCACAGGAATCATAATAAGTCCAGTAAAAAAAAAAAATACAAAAACATGTAAAGACCTTCCTGGATATGACAGAGGAGTCCTGAGTGAAGAGGGAAAATGCCATCTTCACAGATAGGCAAACCTCAGTTATGCGAGTCCCAAATCTATAATTTCAAAATGACCCCTATCAAAATCCTACAATATAGTTAAAAAAAATAAGTTGACTGTAAAATGTATATGGGAGAATAATTGTACCCCCAAAATGGCTTAAAGACTTCTAAAAAAGAAAAACTCACAGTGGGGAAGGGCAATGTGGGCTTGACCTGCGGATGCCCAGAAAAGCTAGACAGCCACTGATAAACAGCTTCCTTTTTCTCCATTGCACTCAGATCACCATTTGGTATGCCATAAACACATTTTGTACTTATCTGTTGATTGTCCTCCCTACCCCTCAATGGACTGTGCCTGGCACACAGTAGGTGGATGATGCACAGCTGTTGAATGAATTAATTCCAGGCCAAGAAGACCAGCTAAAACACAGGCTCAGGGGTCAATACATGGACAGCCAGGGAGCACAGTTGCGGTAGCATGTTGTGAGAGAGTTCTCAGAGAGGAAGAGCTAAGGGTTTACCCCAACCTCTCGAATCCAAATGATTACGCCTGACAGAATATGGGCTAGTAAGTCTGAAAGAATCTGGAAGGTACAAGAGGAGACCTGAGGACTCCTCATCTCTAGGGCTGAGGCTACAGTGTGGGGAGGAGAAGATACAAGAGAGACAAATTTCAAAGTGTAAAGAGAACAAAGCCAGAGAAGACCCCAGTACTATTTAACTTATTTTTATGAAGCTAAGCAACATGCATAACTCCAACAACAAAACCTAATAAAGACAGTGCTAAAATATAAGTAGTATGCAGTCTGATCTCAAGTAAGAAAAAAATTCTTACAAATCCAAATAAGGCAATAGCAAATAGAATCCAGCCATATACAAAAGACTAATTCCCAAGTTGGTGAACTCATGCCCAAATTAGGTTTACTGCAGAAATGCAAGAATGTCTCAATATCAGGAAGCTTTTCATTATCAACATTCATTACATCAGTTCAAGGAGAAGTTCTCTTTCTGGCAATATGGTAAACAAGGTCCCTGGGAAAATTCCTTTATGGGAAACTACACATGTTGTATAAAACAATTTAAAATCTTAAATGCATGCATTAGCTGGAAAGAATGTAAGGAATATTCAGCCCAAATATTAAGTGGATGTGGAAACCTGAAAAGAGAAGAACTCTGAAATTTTTAACTTCACAGTCATTTACTAAGCCCATTGAGCCTAAGTTTTTGTTTGTTTGTTTGTTTGTTTGTTTTAGCCTAAGTTTTTAATGCTTCAATATACCTCCAAAGGTAGCCCCACCCCTTGAGGAAAATGGGCCCCCCAAAATAGGCCTTCAGTGTAATAGTGAACACAAAAGAAAACAGAAGGAAAATTGTTTTAAAGGCTAGTACTGAACAGAAGCTCAAAAATCAACTAAGAATTTGTAACTAGAAATAGACACTCAGTTTGCTTTGTATCCCAAATACACATTTTCTGAATGGTCCAATAAAACCTCTAACGAAATATAACATGGACTCAAATGTCCCTAGTCACCTAGGAGAAGAAAACAAGTGCTCTCTGAAGGATCTCCCCTTCATTCTAGGCCTTATGAAACCCCAGATATGAATTTGCAACAATAAGCAGCTCATAGGCACAAAATCTTTAAACGCACAAGGGAACAAGCCCCCCAGTGAACAAAAGCAACCAGAAATAACAGCATTATCAGATACCAGACTCCTTCACATAGTGAAAGTATCAGATACAGAATAGAAACTAAGTATATTTAACATATTTCTAGAAACAAAAGTGCAACTTGAAAATGAGTAAAGAGTAAATACTCAAAAAAATACTAAAGATTTCCAAAAAATAATTTAAATCACTAAAAATAATTCAGTGAATAATTTTATAAGGGATGATATAGACAAAGAGAATATTACTTATGTGGATTTGAGATCAGAGGAAATACAATGATCCAGGATACAATGCAAAGACACAAAGAGTTGAAAAATATAAAAGTTAAAAGGGAAGATGATGTGAGAAGGTTCCACATGTGTCTGATCTGTTTCAGGAGGAGAAAAGAGATTTTATTTTTTTCCTGGAGCATAAGCAATCTTTAGTTAAAAGCTGAAAGATTTTCAAGAACTCATGAAAACTCAAGAACTCATCAACTTTCAGAGTCAAGCTCAATAAATACTAAACCTGGTAAATAAAAAAAAGACATCTACAGCTAAACAATAAAATAAAACTGCAAGATCACTAACACAACAAAATCTTAAAAGCAATTAGACTTTTTTTAAATCACCTTCAAAGAGCATTTTTATACTAAGAATTGACCAGAAATAGAAGATAATAAAGCAATTCCTCCCAAATAGAAAAGAAAATGTCACTATTCTCCTCAAAATATCTTTCCAAAGCAAAACAAAGACATTAACAGAAATTTATCAAAATAGTATTAACAGTGTCTTGTGGAATTATCCTTTAATGAGTTAAATATTGTGTAAATAATATTTACATAATATTATTACACATATTTACATTACAAAATATTTACAAATATTAGGTAATGATTGTCAGATAATCATTAAAGGAATAGCAACTAAATACTTTCCAAAACAGAAGAGGAAATACATTGAATATAGGGAAGAAAATCTCAATCTAAAAGAAGGCAGGAAAGAAGAAGACAAAAGAATGAAGATAAGGTAGGAAAAAATTACAAATTAGAAGAGAGAAATAAATCAATAATATACCAGCAATTACACAAAATTTAAGTAACCTAAATGCTTCAAGGAAAACAAAAAAAAAATCCAGAATAAAAATAAAATCTAGCTATATGCTATTTACAAGACTATAGCTAAAACATAGACTTTAGGGTGAAAAATATTAGATGTCAACTACTAGAAATAAAGTCACTTTATAATAACAAAAGATAAAACTCATAAAGTTCTAAAATATATATGCATCTAATAACATCTCAAAATAATCACAAAAATAGATAAGTCCACAATATATAATGGACAATTTTAACATCTCTCCAAGTAATGAGAGACAAATAGTGGTAGGTTTCAAACAACATAACTAACAAACTCCATGTAATGCATACATACAGGGCACTACATGGAACTGAAGAATACATATTTTTTTTTTGAAATGTACATGGAATGGCTGGGCATGGTAGCTCATGCCTGTAATCCTAGTATTCTGGGAAGCTGAGGCAAGTGGATCCCTTGAACTATGGAGTTTGAAACTAGGCTGAGCAAAAGCAAGACCCTGTCTCTATTAAAAATAGAAAGACTAGCTGGGTGTCATGGAAAGCTGTAGACCTAGCTACTCCAGAGGCTGGGGCAAGAGAATCCTTTGAGCCAAGGAGTTTGAGGTTGCTGTGAGCTGTAATGCCAGGGCACACTAGCCTGGGGCAACAAAGTGAGACACTATCATAAAATAAAAATAATAAAATTAAAATATATAAAATATAAAATAAAATAGGAAGAGGAAGGAGAAGGGAGGAAGAAAGAGAAATACACATTGAACATTTATGAATATTAACCACATATTTGGGCTAGTCATAAAGACTCAGCAAATTTCAAAGGACTGGCATGTGGGTAACACTCTTAGACTGGAATGGGCACAGTTCAAAACCAACAAGATAATTAGGGAAGAAAACATATTAGGACATGAAGAAATATATTTTGAAATAACTCATGGGCCAATGAAGAAAACAGCAGAAATCAGAAAATAACAGCTAAATAGAAATTAATATTATGTATCAAAACTTTCAGGATATAATTAAAGCAGTACTTTGACAAGAAACAGCATTAAAAGCTCATATTTATTATAAAACAAAGCTAAAAACATCCAGTTTGAGTAATAAAATGAACATTACAATTAAATCAAAGGAAATAAATTAAGCAGTAAACAAGCATAATAGAAAGGACCAGGAAAGCTGAGTTTTATTCTTTGAAAAACTAAAATTGACAACTTACTGGCTTTCCTTATCAGGAAGAGAGACTAAGGGGTGGGGAGGTAGGAAAGCAGGAAGAAGACAAATGAACTGAAAAAACAATATTTGGAATAAAAAGGGGACATAAATATAGATGCTAGAAACATTTTAAAATAAAGATATTATGAACACCTTTGACAAGAAAGACCTTGTCTCCCAGAGAAAGGGAGGGATGCCTACGTGCACGTGCACGCAACACTCTCAGCCCTAGGTCCAGGAACTTCTCCCTAGGCAGGAGAACGAGGAACCAGTCTCCCATGTGTAGCCTAGAGCATCCATGATTTTTAAAAGGAAAAAATGCTTACTAAAAAAAATGGAAGGAAACATCCACAATCTGATTAACTATAGCTATACCACACACACAAGCTTTCCCCGAAACAGATGCCCACTTTTGCCCTTTACATTCAACATTGTACACAGTACTAGTTACAGCCGAAGTAATTAGCAGAGAAAAATATGTATATAAAGTATGAGAATTGGCAAAAATACCAGTGTTCACAGATATGACACAGAAAGTCCAAAGAATCTATAGCTAGACTAGTAATAAAGATACAAAAATCATTACATTTGTATATACTACAACCAACTTATCAGAAAATGTAATCTAAAAATAACATCTGCAATACCATTAGAAAACATCAGATACCTAGGATACATCTAATGAAAGACATACAAGACCTTTAAAGGGGAAATTATAATACTTTCCTGAGAGACACTAAAGAAAGATCTAAAGTAATGGAGAATCATATCACCTTCATTGTTTGGAAGACCTACAAAGACATGAATTCTTCTCAAATTGACAACAGATAACAATTCCAATGAAACCCCTACAAGCTTTCTCATGCAGCTTGTTGATTCTAAAATCTATATGGAAATGAAAAATATTAAGAATACAAAGCCTGACAATTAAGTTTGTAAACTCATCCCAGAAAATGTGCTACCTACATACCTCATTGTTGAATATCTCCATGGTCACCTTCAGAGTAACCCCCTTGCGAAGCTATGCACAGACACCAGTGCCTAGTCCACTGGTGTCTAAAGTTCAAAGCAATTTTAAAACTTTTTTTCTGGAATGGCCATCAGAGCTATTATCATATTACCCTTGATGCCCAGAATGTGATCAAAATGCCTTCTTTTCAGTATTGCCTTTATTTTCAGGTAAAGAAAAAAATCATTGGAAGCCAGGTGAGTAGTGAGGGTGTCTCAATATAGTTGTTTACTGGCTAAAAACTCCCTCACAGACAATGCCATGTAAGCTGGTACACTATTGTGATATAAGAGCTATGAGCTGTTGGCAAAAAGTTCAGGTTCGTTTTGTCTTTTTTATGTAGCCCTTTCATCACTTCCAAATAGTAAAGTCGGTTAACTATTTGTCCAGTCAATACAAATTCATAATGAACAATCCCTCTGGGGAGGTGCCTGTGGCTCAGTGAGTAAGGCGCCGGCCCCATATACCGAGGGTGGCGGGTTCAAACCCAGCCCCGGCCAAACTGCAACAAAAAATAGCCG
>NW_003852689.1:389340-400923 GCF_000181295.1 Otolemur garnettii
CGCTTGAGCCCAGGAGTTGGAGGTTGCTGTGAGCTGTAATGCCACGGCACTCTACCCAGGGGGACAGCTTGAGGCTCTGTCTCAAAAAAAAGAGAAAAACATCCAATCTGTTTTACACTGCCATTTTCTTTATGGCATTATCCTGATAAACTCAAACTAACATGTTTGTTAGTTTGAAGCAAAACTAACATTTTGTTTCCACTCTTGTCAAGTTTAATAAAATATTTCATGTTTGTTTGTTAATCTAATTGAAGCTCCAACATTCTCATGACAGCACACAAAAACACGAAATAATAATGAATGCCACTTAGCAAGACACCACCACACATCAACATGAACACAGCTGTAAGACATTGATATACCAAGGTTATGAAACCTTACTGCGCTATTTGTACTACTCTGCCAACATAAGTGCACGGTGGCAATTTTACGAACTTAACTGTTAAACATTGTAGTTAAGAATCCTAAAGTAGAAAAAGATAACTGGCTCTATTAAATATCAAAATTTATTGTAAAACTATAAATAATTAAATCAGGATTGACATAAAGAGACAATAGACAAATATAACTAAAAGTCCAGAAACATATTCCTACATAAATGAACATTTGATGTATAAGAGTGATAGCACAGTAGAGCAATAGAGAAAAGACTTTTTCAATAAGGGTCGTTGAGACAACCAGATATACATGTGCATAAAAAGGAAGAAGGGAAAAAAAAAAGAAAAAAAAAGAGGAAGAAGGAGGGAATAGGGGAAGGGAAGAAAGGAGGAAGGAAGGAAAATTGGAGCTATACCTCACACAAAAGTCAATTTCAGGTAGATTAAAGATCTGTACAGATGATCCTCAACTCAAAGCTGAGTAATGTCCCCATAAACCCATATTAATTCAAAATACTGTAAGTCTAAAATGCATTTATCAATACACCTAACCTATTGAATATCATAGCTTAACTAGCCTACCTTAAACATACTCAGAACACATATTAGGCTACCATTGAATGAAATCATCTAATGCAAAGCCTATTGTATAAGAAAGCACTGAATATCTCATGTAACTTACTAAATATAGTACACTTAGTTACTAAATATAGTAACTTACTAAATATAGTACACTCATAGCAATAATGAGTTATTGCTTACCATCGTAATCACATGGCTGGCTGGGAGCTGCAGCTCATTGCCACTGCCCAGTATCACAAAAGTATCAAACCAAATATCACTAGCCCAAGGAAAGATCAAAAGTCAAAACTTGAAGTATGGTTTCTACTGAATGTGTGTATTGCTTTTGCACCATCGTAAAGTTGAAAAATCATAAGACAAACCATCATAAGTTGGGAACCATATGTATATGAAAGACCTATAAAGGCTTCAGAAGACAATATTAAACACTATCTTTATAACCTCAGGATAGAGACAGACTTCCTAAGTTACAAGAAATGAAAACTATAAAGAAAAGACTGATAAATTATTCCACATTTTTAATTAACTGAGGATTTCTATTTATTAAAAGACTCAGGCATGCCAAAGAGTGGGAGCAGAAATTCACAGTACAGAGCAGTGCCTGTGGCTCAGTGAGTAGGGCACTAGCCCCATATACTGAGGGTGGCAGGTTTGAACCTGGCCCTGGCCAAACTGCAACAAAAAAATAGCCAGGCATCCCAGCAACTTGGGAGGCTGAGGCAAGAGAATCATCGAAGCCCAAGAACTGCAGGTTGCTGTGAGCTGTGACACCACGGCACTCTACCAAGGGCAACAAAGTGAGACTGTCTCTTAAAAAAAAAAAAGAAAGAAAGAAAAGAAATTCACAGTACTGGTAACTTACAAAGAACTTGTCTTGGCTGAGCATGAGAGGTCACACCTGTAATCTTAGCACTGTGGGAGGCCAAGGCAAGTGGATCACTTGAGCTCACAAGTTCAAGACCAGCCTGAGCAAGAGTAAGATCCCATTAGTACTAAAAATGAAAAACTGATGCAAGAGGATCAACTGAGCCCAAGAGTTTGAGGTTGCTGTGAGCTATGACTCCATAGGACTCTAACCAAGGGCAACAAGAGAATTTTTGAAACTCTTGTCTCAAAAAAAAAAAACAATAAACTTGTCTTTAGAATATACCAAAATATATATGAATAAGAAAAAGATAAAAGTATAGAAAAATGGACCAAAACTTCATCAAAGAACTCTAAATGGTCAATAAACATAAGAAAAATGTGCTCAAGAATGTTAGAAATCAAGGAAATACAAATTAAAACTGAATAAGATACCACTACACAAGACTGGCAAACATTTTCAAGTCTAGCTATATTAAGTACAGGAAGTGAAGACATGAAGCACTTACACATACAGCACCAGTGGGTATGAAAACTGACACAACTGCTTCTGAAAACAATCTGATATTACCTAGTAAGACTGAAATGGGCATCACCTATGACTCAACAATTCTCCAAGGATTAGATCCTTGAGAGAAAGTCCCGTACACATGCAACAGGAAACATAAATAACCAAGTTCACAGCTGCACTATAATACCAAAAGACTAGAAACAAACCAAATGCCAATCATAGAGGAATGAATAAAAAATTATGGTATCTTCAATATAGGTGAAATTTGTTCATTTTCATTGCTGTCTAGCATTCAGCAGTGATGTGTCAACCTAAATCACAAACACAGAGAGGCTCTCTAAAAGATAAAGTATGTGCTTGGTAATAAAGCACCACAATGGGAAACTGTATTCTCATGCAATGCTTTATTTTCAACATTCCCATTGCAATGCTTTGTTCCCGAACAGGTATCTTGTCTTCTAGAGAGCCTCTCTCTGTTATTTAGGTTAACATAGAGAACACCATACAGTCATGAAAATGAATAAATTACAGCTACCTCCAACAATATTGAAATTTCTGGAACATAATGTCAAAAAGAAAAAAAAACTACAGAACAATAAATGTCCATCTAAGTTCAGAAACAAAAGTTTTTCAGGAATACAAACCAAGGTCATAAAAGTATAACAAAGAGCAAAGAAAACAGGAACACAGTTCAGAATGATGGTGACCTGAGGGGCAAAAAGTGATCCAGGAGGGACACACAGGGATTGATAAATAATAATAAACACAATGATGTGTGTTTGTTTATTTTTCCAACTTCACAAATATTTTGTAAATACAATATTTTTTTGTAGCCACCTAAGTCAAATAAAAATAATTGTTAAAAAATCAGCTTCAGGCCACACCTGTGGCTCAGTGGGTAGGGTGCTGGCCCCATATACCGAAGGTGGCAGGTTCAAACCCAGCCCCGGCCGAACTGCAGCAAAAAAATAGCCAGGCGTTGTGGCAGACGCCTGTAGTCCCAGCTACTCGGGAGGCTGAGGCAAGAGAATCACCTAACCCCAGGAGTTGGAGGTTGCTGTGAGCTTTGTGATGCCATAGCGCTCTACCAAGAGCAATAAAGCAAGATTCTGTCTCTACAAAAAAAAAAAAAAATTTTTTTAATTTAATAAAAAAAGCAGCTTATAGGAGAAAACTCCCTAAGTTTTTAATAGATGGTGAAAAGCTATTTGGTAAAACTCAACTAGTGTCAAGGAGGCAAAATCCACACTTTGTTCTGTGTGACTAGTGCCCCCTTGGGCCCAACTCAGGCAGAACTGGAAGCTACAGGTGAGTCTCAGAGGCCTCAAGTTAAAGAGAAACTGAAGGAAATTTCTTCAACACCCTCTCAAGTGGATTTCCATCCACATCAGAAACAGGACCTGGACAATTATTCAACATTTGTTTCAGGGTCTCTACAGAACAGTAAAATGACAAATTACTTTGGTAATATTGGCAAGTTTGCAATTTGAATCTATAAAAAACAGGAAATTTCTTGTGGCTTATGCCTATAATTTTAGCACTCTGTGAGGCAGAAGCAGAAGGATCACTTGAGCTCTGGAATTTAAGACCAGCCTGAGCAAGTGCAAAACCCCATCTCTGCTAAATATAGAAAAATTAGCTGGGTTTGTGGCAGGGCACCTACAGTCTCAGCTACTAGTGAGACTGAGGCAAGATTGCTTTTACCCAGAAGTCTGAGGTTGCTGTGAGCTAGGGTAATGCCAGAGCACTGTAGCCTGGGCAACAGAGTGAGACTCTGACTCAAAAAAAGACAAAACACAAATAATTATGGGACTTCATAAGATAGAAAACAAATTATATTAAATCATTAGCTTTTCTCTATATTAATAACAACATGGCTTGGCGCCTGTAGCTCAACCAGCTAAGGCGCCAGCCACGTACACCTAAGGTGGCGGGTTCGAATCCCCAGCCCGGACCTGCCAAAACAACGACGGTTGCAACCAAAAAATAGCTGGGTGTTGTGGTGGGCGCCTGTGGTCCCAGCTACTTGGGAGGCGGAGGCAGGAGACTCGCTTGAGCTCAGGAGTTGGAGGTTGCTGTGAGCTGTAATGCCACGGCACTCTACCCAGGGGGACAGCTTGAGGCTCTGTCTCAAAAAAAAAAAAAAAATAACAACACGTAACACAGATGGAAAAAAAGTATCCCATCACAATAATGACAAAACCATAAAAACACTAGGGAATAAATTTAACCAGAAAGTTATAGAATCCATATGAAGAAATTATAAAATCTCATTAGAGGATGTATAAAAAGAAGTCCTGAACAAATGAAGAACTATTTCATTTGCTTTGGGGAGATTTAATATCATAAGAATGCTAATGCTCCCAAAAGTTACATTTAAACTTAATGCAATTATAATTTAAATCCCAACGGATTTTTTTCTTTTATGGCAGGGATAAGAGAACATTTTATAAAGCAATTTAAAATTTCACATGAGAATTCTTAGACTGAGAAAGTACTTTAAAAAAGAAACATGGAGAGAAAAATTGATCCATTCACATGCTGATGAGGTCCAAAATTACAGCTTCAGCTAAGACCTTACATCAGACTCACCTGTGCACCTGAGCACAGCTGTGTCCACTGTGTAAGTGGCATCTCAAATCCAAAGCAAATAGACTGGAATATAAATAATAACCAAAGTGGTTCATTTCTTTCTTTCTTTTTTTTTTGAGACAGAGCCTCAAGCTGTTGCCTTGGGTAGAGTGTTATGGCATCACAGCTCACAGCAACCTCCAACTCCTGGGCTCAAGCGAGTCTCCTGCCTCCACCTCCCAAGTAGCTGGGACTACAGGCGCCCGCCCCAACGCCAGGCTATTTTTTGGTTGCAGCCGTCGTTGTTTGGAGGGCCAGGCTGGATTCGAACCCGCCACCTCAAGTGTAAGTGGTTGGCGCCTTAGCTGCTTAAGCCACAGGCGTCGAGCCCAAAGTTGTTCATTTCTAAGTGGAGCTGGGATGAGTGAATTTCCACCTGGAAAAGAAACAAAGTGTGACTCCTGCCTTACTGTTTAAGAGACTAAAGTTTTAAGCAAAACATAAATACATAAATTCAGAGACTGAAATTTTAAGCAAAAACTAAAAAACATGGCAACAAAATGTAACAATGTTTTTGGGTGGGTAGGAGGAAAGAAAGAAAGGGATGTACTTTCTTAAGCATGATAGGAAACCTGAAAAGCTTAAAATATTTACCTTTCAGGCTCAGCACCCATACTCAGTGGTTAGGGCGCCATCCACATACACAGGGATGCTAAACAACAGCAACAACAAAATAGCCAGGTGTTGTGGCAGGCACCTGTAGTCCCAGGTACTTGGGTGGGAGAATGAGGCAAGAGAATCACTTAAGCCTAAGAGTTTGAGGTTTCTGTGAGCTGTGACGCCACAGAATTCTATCAAGGGTGCCCATAGCACAGTGGGTAGGGCGCCAGCCACATACACCAAGGTTGGCAGGTTCAAAATCAGCCTGGGCCAACTAAGCAACTGCAACAAAAAAAATAACCGGGCATTGTGGCAGGCGCCTGTAGTCCCAGCTACTTGGGAGGCTGAGGCAGAAGAATCACTTAAACCTAAGAGTTTGAGGTTGCTGTGAGCTATGATGCCATCACACTCTACTGAGGGTGACATAGTGACATTCTATCTATCTATCTATCTATCTATCTATCTATATGTACACACACACACACACACACACACACACCTTTCTATAAACGCCACAAACCAGAGGACAAACATGTAGAAAATGGACCAGACTCATAACACCTCAAGAGTTCAGCCTCAGCTCCTGGGACAGGCTGGCACATAGTCAGGCCCTTTGAGGAGAAATAAAAAGTATACAGCTTCTTTTCCAAATTCTCTACCTTGCAGAACTAAAAGCGCCCGGCCGTTAAGGACATTTGTACTAAAAATGTTTGCCCACCCCCCCAAAAAAAGTTAAAAAAAAAAATAACTGAGAGAATCTGGCTTAATAAACAGCCGCCAGGAAAAAAAAATCCTCACCTTTCTGCCTGAGTTTTGGGGGGTAGAAGGGCCTTGCCCTCCCCTGAGATACCCCTGTGACGTGAGGAGACCCCCACAGGCTGCAGTCTCCGCGTCCCCAGGTTCTCAGCAGGCTCGCAATGCTTCCAG
The DNA here is from genome assembly GCF_000181295.1 of Otolemur garnettii. Classification (NCBI taxonomy): domain Eukaryota; kingdom Metazoa; phylum Chordata; class Mammalia; order Primates; family Galagidae; genus Otolemur; species Otolemur garnettii. The sequence continues at coordinate 395,833 of NW_003852689.1, forward strand.
GGTGCACGCGCAGGATGCCTCGGCACGTGCCTCAGCAGTGCACAGGCGCTGGTGAGTGTCCGCTGTAAGGGTGTATGGGAACCGTGGTCGCTTTCTGCAGCTAGAGCATTGGCCGGCTGGGCGTCGGTCATCCCCAAAGTCTATGGAGAAGTGGCCAAGCGCTGCGGAGGTGAGAATTTACACGTGTCGTACTGTGGTAGCCAATGATGAAGCACCAGGAACGCAAAAAAACTCAACCTCTGACAAGTGGGTTCTCTCCTACCTCCCCTGCAGTGCCCCAAATGCAGCCCCGTAGCAGATGGCTTATGTTGTAGGGCATTGCAGAGGAGAGTGAGAGCTCCCCACTTTCAGTGAGAGCAAGGGGAAATGAAGATGAAGAACAGTAAATTAAAGCAGTGGATTGGAGCTGGCCACAGCTTCCCAAGAAACAGGCAGCTACTGGGGCAGGAAAGGGCTCCAAACTCCCTGAAAGCGTCTAAACAAGAGTCGGGAGACAAGGAAAACGGGCTTTGTCTGTGGGATCCTCTCCCTTGCACTGGTCCAAGTTTGCCCCAGTGGTATGAGCTCCCCCACCAGGTCTTGGCTGGAGCTGTCAAGATGCCACAGCATCTGGATGTAGACGGGCACCTGTGGTGCAGGCCTGATGGGAGACCCAGCCTTCCCTCACGGGTGGGCACTGAAACTGGCCAAATGACTAGATGGCCACAGGTAAGCACATCACCCCCACATGGGTTGCTGAATAAGCAGCTGAAGGTCTACAGGTAGCAAATGATGTCCTGAGAATCTCGGGAGCAAAGATTGGGGGTCAGGACAGCAAGGGGCTCCAGAACTTGGTCCCAACTTCAACTAGAGCAGCTCCAGTACTTTCTATATGGGCTTCTGGGTAAAATTTGGGTAGTTAACAACCTCTACCATCAACCCATACTAGAATGGGCAGTGATCTTGTGAGATGAGAGAGGAAAGGAAATTATGCTAGACTTCACCAGCAGAAATGCTTAAGGCCTGACATGTTGCGAGTTACTGGGTGAAAATGACCAGACTCAACAACAGGCCTGGCAACATTAAGGCTTGTTTTCCAGTGTGTGGTGCCTGGCTAGGCCCTTCCCCTGTACAACCTTGTCCACTATGGAGAGGATTGCCTCCAACAAGGCAAAGAACTTTAAAGTCTGAGGCCTCAAACTGGCAACAGGAAAGACAAGTTTTTATTTTTGGACCTCTGCTTCCATGACCAAGCTGGCCATTCACCTGCTCTGAGAACAAAGAGCAATGTGGTTCTGTGAAAAGCAGCCTCAGAGTTTCCAACTCCAACAAGGCCAGAACCCTCCCCTGGAATTCTGAGGAGGCTTTAGGCCCCTAGCAACCCTAAGTAGGTCCCTTAAAACCTGGCTTAGGTACAGAACCACCTTCCAGTAAAGACAAATAGCCAAAGGAAGCACAGCCCAACTCAGGCCAAGCCTTAAGGTCTCTGTAAATGGCAAAGAAAAGTATGAAGCTATATCAGATTTAAGACTTATTGGTCCTCAGAGCTGCACACCTGTGACCAACACTGCTTGAACCATAAATCTGAAAGCACATGGACTCGAGGAACTGGACCCAACAAGACAGGAACCTGTAAGACAAAACCTGTAAGCACTGTCACTCAGACAGGTATATATCATAGAAGGAATCAGGATTTCTCAGCCTTTTATGAACCTAAGCCTTCTTTTAGTGAACAAAAATGTCATGACCCTTGTCCTGACCTGGACAGCATTTATCCTAAACTGGGGTTAATTTTAAATACCTAGGACTCAGGGGCTGAGGGGTCCTGCAAGATGGATATTTTCCTCAGGGCTTTGCCACTTTTCATCTGACTTACAAAACATTACCTAATCAAAGATTCAGAACTATTGCCCTGGACTGGGAAAGAAACGCCACTGGCCAAGATGCTCAATCTTGCTTAATTCAAACTCACTCAAAATCCTGTCACTTTTCACCTTTCAGATTAGTAAACAGTTAAAATACATGACTACATACTGGCAAGTGTGGGGAGACGGATACTGCTTGTAGGAGTTAAAATTGGAAGTCTTTTCTGGAAGGCAGTATGAGAATTTATCCTAGAATTTTTAACATACCCATAGTCTGACACAGCCATCTCCCTTTTTTTTTTTTTTTTTTTTGAGACAGAGCCTCAAGCTGTCCCCCTGGGTAGAGTGCCATGGCTTCACTGCTCATAGCAACCTCCAACTCCTGGGCTCAAGCGAGTCTCCTGCCTCCGCCTCCCAAGTAGCTGAGACCACAGGCGCCCGTCACAACGCCCGGCCATTTTTTTGGTTGCAACCGTCATTGTTGTTTGGCGGGTCCAGGCTGGGGATTCGAACCCGCCACCTTAGGTGTACGTGGCTGGCGCCTTAGCCGGTTGAGCTACAGGCACCAAGCCAACCCATCTCCCTTTTTAATGAGTAAATATACATCATGTTTGTTTGTTTGTTTTTAATAAACATTAGGAACAACCAGAATGTAACTAGGAGACTGTTATGATGAAATGCTCTGGTTAAGAATAAAGTAGACCCATATGGGTATTCTGAAACATGTTCCAAGCCACATTAAGGGGAAACAAGTAGAAATGTGCAGGCACTCAGGACAGAATACACTGTCTCTAAGGAAATTTAAGGTATTAGGTGGGAGGGAACATGTTCACAGTCCAACCTTTTTTACTGTTTGAATGTTTACCCTATGCCTGTGTCACTTACAAAAACAAAAACACATGTTCTCAACAAAGTCCCCATCCTTCTCCTTAAAAAAACAGGTGGCTGGTCTCACTTTCTTGCAGCCTTATACAAAGGATCTTCTCAGCCAGACCTTCTTCCTCAAGTTGTCAAACAGTTACAAGCTGATGAGCTGTCCCTTGGTGCTTGACTTTCTCAGGAAGGTGGGAGTGAGGGGGAAGCCGCTGCATTTTACCTTCTCTTCCAGAATGATAGTATCATTTGCCTGGGAAACAGCAAAGCTGTGGTTGGATTAACCTAGCAAAGTGGGAACATCCAGAAGTTGAAGCTAAAACATTTAAGAAATTAAATGTGTTTTTGTGGGTGTTAAGGAGGGTAAAGAGAAAACAATGAAGATGGTACAGAAGGAAGACCTCAAAGACAGTTTAAAGCCATAATAATAGAAAGAATAAAGAGGAAGAAGGTGCTGGATTTTACTGAGAAGAAAACAGACTTGAGTTCATGTCTCACCAGTAGTTTATAGTATTGCATTTTGATTATTACATGTGTGTAATTAAAAACTTGAGTATTACCCTCTGGTAAATATGCATAACCAACTTGATTTTAAAACAGGCTTGGGGACAAAAATGGACTACATGCTTCCTCGGATGAACAGAGAGCGCTGGGTGGGAGAGGAATCACTAACTCAAGAAACCCTAACTCTTAGAGAATCTTCTACAGGAAGAGGCCAGGGTCTCTTTCAACACTATTCCCTCCAACACCCCTCCTTCCAGAGATAGGGTATGGAGAAGCCTAAAACCCACCAGTCACAGGCACATCGGACCAGTACAGGTAGGGACTTCTGATTCCACTGTGGCCTGTTATTCCCCACCACTGTTCCTGGTTGTCCGCAGACCTCACAGAGCAGCAGGATGGTCACTGCTCACCTGGGTTAGCCAGATGCTGGCAACATCACCCAAAGAGGTTTGAATTACAGATCAGCAATATACAGTTGTAGTTCTTGTGCCTTCAGAGAACCCACAGGCTCCAAATGGAAGAGGGTTGGGGAAAACTGAATCAGAATTCTTCCAATGGGCATTAAACAGAAAACTCAGAAACCCATGCCTTTGTCTTTGACCCTGAGAAATTGTTTGAGGGACAGATTCTGGGGCTGTGATGAGATAGGGAGCAAAGAGGCATGATGTGCTTCCTGCAGAGCTGCCACTGGAGTCCCTGCAGCCAGTGGGGGACTTCACTGTCCCCTTCCTCCTGCCTGCCCCAAAGCAGAGACTTTGGGCCAGTTGGGCCAGGCAGAGAGATGGAAGTAGAAAAATCAGCAGCAGGTTCTCCAACCAACTGGCACCACCTGAAGCTGCAGTACCACAGATGGAGGCCTACTCCAGCTCAGCACCAGGAGCACTTTCACAAATAAGCTCCTTCCCTAAGGAATCCTGTAGAGTTGCAACATTTTGGGTGCTCCCCAGGTCAGCTATGCCTCAACCTGGACTTGAGACAGGAAACCTCACAGTGCATAGTTAGCCAAGGATATCCCTCCTTCAGAAAGAACTTGGGTGGTGGGTGAGGAAGGTGGACTGGGAGGATCTTTCTCCCCCAAGCCATCTTCACAATGCCACATCCAGGATGACTCCAATAACTTCAGACACTCATATCCCTTGCCTGAGATGGGAAGCTACAAAAAGAGCCCCTCCAATGTGGAACCTCCTCTGACACAAAACCCTCAGTGAGTCCCCTTGAATCTGAGCCCTCAGGAGGGCCACCACTCTGGGAGACTGTCTCTCTTCCCCCATCCCTCAGATCCCAATGTTGTCCATCATCTAGAACATCCTTGTCCCTGGAGCCTCTCCAACTTCAAGATCGCACTGGACCCACCACTATCATGAGGAGCTAATAAAGTGGTACCAGCTTGGAATCCAGTGTGGCAAAATGGAAAGATTCTCTGTCCTTTGCCCAAGAGTCACCCAAAAAAAAAAAAAAGTTACAGTCTCACAGGCACAGCATCTTCTTTTAAAAAATAAATATTTATAAACTTAGGGAGGAAGATTCAAAGAATCAGAATATCTTTCCCTCCAAAAGCACAAATGTCCCATATGAATCAAACCAAAGTAAGTCCACCAACCCATGAATAAATCCCCACCCCCAAAGCTGCTGAGTTGAAAGGCAGGTGGGCAACAAAGGAGCTGATCTCCAGCTCCTGCACTCAGTCCCCCTTGGTGATGAGGTCCTCAATGTAGGCATCCAGCTCATCATCTGTGTTAATGTCTATGTCCTGAAATAAAGAGGCAGGGATCAGCCAGGAGGGAGGCTGAGGGGGACTCCCCTCTCCACCCTTTTCCTTCCTCTAGGGGCTGAGCTCAAGAGTCCCCTCTGCCTCCTCCTCCACCCTGCC